>NC_066602.1:2763813-2958813 GCF_905475345.1 Vespula vulgaris | reverse complement strand
ATGTTAAAAAACTCGTGTTGACGTTCGATCGAAGTGACATAAGCAGCCTCGTAATATTCCCTCGACAAGATAATCTTCCCCGTGGGGTGAGAGAGAAAGAAAGAAAAAATAAAAAAAAAAAAAAACGATAATTTCGTCATCCCCTGCGAACGAACGAGTCTCCTCTATCTCGATGTACCTCCGCTTATATCCTTATTTCTCGGCACCCTATATATATATATATATATACTTTTTTTCTTCTTTCCTTTTTTCCGAAGCTCCTTTACATATTAACAATATCGTTCTTCGAAGAGTCTCGTGCGGCCTTTTTTTTAGGGATAAAAAATTATGGAAGCAAGTCTCTTACGAAACGGGTAGTTCTCGGTCCCCCATCTTGCACTTCTATTCTCTCTTTATTTCTCTTCCGTCGCGATGCTCATCATTCCACAGTCTTCTTCTTTCTTATATCGTTGTAACATCTCTCTCTCTCTCTCTCTCCCCACCCCGTTCCTTCTCCATTTCGCTTCTTGACTCCTCTCTCTCTCTCTCTCTCTTTCTCTCTCTTTTTCTCTATCTATCTATCTCTTTCTCTCCTCCTCTATCCATCTCTCTTTCTCATTTTTTCCTTCTTCCTCTTTTCTTCTTTTTTTACGATACTGCCAATTACATGCCCGTTTGAATTCACTATCCGAGCGAGGTGAATACCATGGCATAAATTTTTATCGCTCGCCACAAGAATCCTATCGTCCCGTTCGTCCCGTTTCCCATCTTCTCCTTTCAACGTTACACTCTTACTACCACCGTTTATATGTATTTTACGACGGCCCTTCCTTTTTCTTTATCTCGCACTCTTCGCCGTTTATAATTTTTAATGGAGAAAACGAGAGTCTCGCTTGCCGGACGATTCGGAACAAAATTTTAACGTCGTTCCTTCTATAAATTTCTAACATTTATATATATGTATATACGTATACATACACACGTGTCACGTATAAATATATTCCAATTAATTATACGTAATCAAAAATTAAACTCATAATCAAAGATGGAATTCACGATTAAACGTCGTAACGTTGGAACATTAAAATTACTGACGTCTGATATAAAAAGAAAAAAATAATAATAATAAGAATAAAAAAAAAAAAGGGAATAAGCCTCGCTATGCACACACTCGTCGATTTCTTTCACTTTTCGTTTATTCTTTTGCATTCATCTTGCAACTTTTACGTCATCTCGATTCGTGTTGTGGCAGCGTCGGTTGGTTGCATCGTCGCTCTCTTTAATACATCTTTCCGACATCCAGCTTCCCGAATCCCCCCTCTTTCACTACCCCTTCGCCGCCCGCCCTTCCCCACCGTGCCGGATATCAACGGTAAATGTGACAAAGTACTCACGGAAGGTTTTCGAGAGCGATATTACTCTGTAATAGATATTACAGCTTCCTGCTCGCATATTAGATTTTAATATAGAAGATACGAGAGCGACGCAGAATACTTTCCTTTGTGAAAAATTCACGTCGGCTGCAACTTTTAATACGTAATACCGACGGTAGGCGCCTCGTCGTTCGTCGAGCGCACTAGAAGAGAGAGAGAGAGAGAGAGAGAGAGAGAGAGAGAGAGAGAGAGAAGAGAGAGAGAGACACGCGCTCACGCATACACGCATCTAGGATACGCGCTTAGAGACGTCGAACCTCCCACCTCTCTCTTTCTCTCTCTCTTTTTTCCCTCTCTATCTCTATCTCTATCTCTATCTCTATCTCTCTACACTCTCTCTGTCTATCTCGTTTTAACCAAAGGAAACATAAGGGACGCGCGAAACGAGAAATTTATATGAAAAAGTTTACACGAACGAAGACAATTTCGTAGACATTTATTTAGTTTGTCTCTCGTCGATCCTCGGAGATTAGATCGGAAGAAACTCCTTTTTACAAATTCGATTTGTTAGATGAGAAGGAGAAACTGGGGGATGAAAAGAAAAGAAAGAGAAAAAAAGAAAGAATTAAAAAGTATAGAAGTAAAATCGGTAAAATCTCTGTCTCTCTCTCTCTCCCTACTATCCCTACTCTCTCTCTCTCTCCCTCTCTCTCTCTCTCTCTCCCTCTCTCTCTTTCTCTCTCTCTTGGTGTTTTTATTTCCGCCACATTATTTACTTGGCGTATATCCTGCGAACTAATGCCCGTATAAAGCGGTTAGAGGAGCCGCAGATATAAGCACACAAGCCGGTTCATTAGACACATTTGAGCTTCTCGCGAGGAGTACGGGGTGGGGCGGGAGTATGGGGATGGGAATAGGAATGGGGGATGTGGATGTGGATGGGGTGGGTGTAGAGGGTGGTTGAGGCTCGGGGACGCCAACGAAGGTGGTGGCTGGCTGGCTGACTGGCTGGTTGGCTGGTTGGCTGGCTGACTGGCTGGCTGTCTGACTGGGGCCTGGTTAGAGTGCTGCGAACGTTCTCCGGCTGCAAGAGAGAAACGGGTGGTGACGGAGGGATCTCGCTATGGGGTGGGTCGGGTGGGTCGGGTGGAGACAGACAAAATCAACAACGAGTAACGAGAACTCCGCGATATTAATCCACTCGTCGAGTTTTCAAACTTCCTACAAAGGCACCGCACCCCCATATCTGATTCGCGATACTCCTCTTCCTCCTCTTCCTCCTCCTCCTCCTCCTCCTCCTCCTTCTCCTCCTTCTTCTTCTCCTCCCCCATCCCTGATTCCCCTTTTCACCCATCTCCTAGCCCATCATCCTCATCTTCATCCTCGTTTTCATCGTCTTACTCTATCTACGGCTTTTCACCTGGCTCGTATAACCTGCCACAGTCTACATATTTGCAATAAAGCCATAATCAATATTTTATTTACGCTCGACGTAGAGAGTAGACGCCTCTCTTGGCTTATACCGAAGTTCCTTCCTAGTCGGGTATCCTTAATTCCGCATTTACCCTTAAACTTTATCTTCTTTCCTTCAACCCGTTCGCTTTCGTAAAGAGATGCAACAACCTCGTGTCTGCTCGATTCGTAAGGGGGGGTAGAAAAAAGGAGAGTCGAGGAGAGATATCTTGGACAATCAATAAAATCGATTATTGGAGAAAATTTTAATACGTATGTATTAATCGAGGGGAGAGAGGAGAGGAGAGGGGAGAGGGGAGAGGGGAGAACAAATACGAGTGATATAGATAAAATAGATATGTAGAAAGATGTGTAAACGAAGGGTGGAGAGGAAGAAGAAGAAGAAGAAGAAGAAGAGGGCTCAAACGAATTGTTTTGATAAGTCACGAAGACAATACGTCGTTAAGACGGCTGCTCGACTCAGCTTGCCGGAGCAAACCATAGGCAGGGTAGGTAAAGTCGAGGAGAACCCGGACAGGGTTGGGAGTTATGGGGGAGGAGGGTTGGAGGGTCGGGGCGGTAAAGGAAGATTGGAAGGAAGCCGCGAAGAATTCGAGGAGGAGTTTAAGGGCTCTGCCGACGACGAAGTAGACGACGACAACGACGACACGACGACAACGACGACGAGGACTATCCAAGTTTAGATTAAACTCGCCGCGGATAAATATTCGTAATGGAGCGCCAGGGTGCCATAAATTAGCATGCTGCCCTCTCTTGTTCTTTCCCGATTCGACAATCTCTATACATAGAGACGTACCTACGTAGCCCTCTCTATGCCCTTTACCACCATCTTTCTCATAAACTTCGTCGTCCATTTACCTTAGCCTCGATGCTTTTGTAAAAATTATTCTTCGAAATAATTCTACGAAATAATTCGAGCCTTGGTTTCCATAATTGAAATATAAATATATATATATATATATTATATATAAAATAGAGATCTTACGGTTTATCGTAATTATAGCGGTATAGAGATCTCAGTAGGAACATTAATCCAAAGAGGAATTCAGTATCATTAGAGGGAGGGATTTGCCAGCGGATCGGGTTAAAATCTTTTTCGGTTCCGTATCTAAGGAACATATGGTAGTCGTTACTTTTTGCAGAGAAGAGAGTTAGGGACATCCGTCCTTCCTCTCCTCTACGAATTTCTCCTTTACTTTTGCGTTTCCAATCCTCTTCTCTATCTGTAAGTGTTTCCACTCCCTCTATACTATCTATCTATATATATATATATATATATATATATATCCTATAAGATTAGTGTAGATGCGGATTTACCTTGTTTTATTGGCCAGACCACTCCACCTCCGATCCTACGGTCTGAAAGGGACTTAATTGGTGTTGCGAGATCGCTTTGATATCTACGCCGTTTCCAGTTGCTTCCGTTCGTCGAACTAACATTTCAGATTTCCAATCTAACACGATTCTCGAATCCGATGATCGGTCGAATCTCTGTCCCTCTATCACCCTCGTTCCACCTACGCGTAATCCTATGAAATGAGTGATACATTAAAGATTAATTTCAAAACGAGTACTATTAAAAAAAAAAGAATGAAAGAAAGTCCCAAAGAAAATTTATTACTTAATACGAAGCACCACGAAAAGTACGATATAGATCATTCGATAGATCGCATATATTTATCTTCGAGAAATTCTCGAAAGGACGGCGAGTAGAGAAGAAAAGATAAAAAATGAGAAAAAAAAAAGTAAAACCAATGGAGTTAAGGAATAAAAACAGCGAGAGTGGAGAAGAACAAAAAAAAAAGAAAGGGAAAAAAAAAAGAAAAAAAAAAGAATGAAAGAAAGAAAGAAGGACATTGCTACGTTATTTTGAATCCCAAAGGTAAGTCTTTCGATCTCAATACGTCTTGGTTGAGTCTTGAGCGTAATATAGAAAGAAAAAGATATCCTTTCTCGATGTTCGCGCGCCTGCCTTAGGGATTGAAGTGGATTAATTGGTTGAACACTCACGGGGGTTGGCCCCGCAGCGTTCTACTCCTCTCCCCCATTCAATTACTTGTGATCTTTGCCGCCAACCCTTCGGTACTACGAGAGATCTCCGGATATATCTCGCCGCCGTGAAAATTGGTCCTCCCGCCTATCGTCGAGGGAAAGGTGCACCGCCACCACCATCCTCCTCCCCCTCCCCCTCCTCCTCCTCCTCCTCGTTGTCGTAGTCGTCGTTCTCGTTCAAAGTTACCCCTTCGGATAAGAAAAGCTTTCTCGGGGGTTACTTTCGACGCCGTCACCTCTACGTGAGAATAATATCGATGATGAAGGGAAGGAAAAAAAGAAATTTTCGTACGAGCGAATTTCTAAGAAATTTATTTATCTATTCGTTCAACCTATAATTATCGTGAATAGTTAAATTAAAAAGAAAAATTGTACATATATAAGTGGCGTACTTCTTACACGACGTTTAAAACGTTGAAAGAAGATCGTTCCGTTCGCGTACGAAAGGAAACACACACGCACCTGTTAACACAATCGTTATTTCGCGGAGTTCGATAACGAATTCGCGAAAAAGAAAAAGGAGAAATAAAACAACAAAATAAATTTACAAGAGAGAAAAAGGAGAAAAGAAAAGGAAGTAAGAAAAATACATTCTCGAGGAATTAGAAAGACCCCGGGGGCAAGTTACTGAACAAGAATAGGGAAGTATTATAAAGGCCGATATAAATCAAAAAGCGGCTTGGGATCGTTCGAAAAAGAACACCGAGTTGTGCGAGTTGGTAAAAAAGACTGGCGCATTCGGGTCAGAGAGATCGGCGGAGTATACACAGCCATAAAAATCCACCCCCGTCGGTTTTTCCATTCATCATCGTCGGGTTGCCGCCACCGTAGTCGTCGTAGTCGTCGTCGTCGTCGTCGTCATCATAGTCGTAGTCGTAGTCGTAGTCGTAGTAGTCGGAACTTTCTTTTCCCGTTTCTCTCTCTTCCTCTCTCCCTTTCTCCTACTTCTGTCGCGCCTTCTTTACTCCCTCTCTCTCTCTCTCTCTCTCCCTCTCTCTCTCTCTCTTTCTCCCTCTCTCCTTCCTCTCTTCGAAGCTCGAGAGATTGTCCCGCGCAAATTGGCCGTGGGTTTTTTAATTTACACTCGGCCTGCGCTGCAACCGCCTTCCGCGCTGTGTTTCTCTGCGGCACCGACGAAGCCGTACCTCGGGGTAGGTTAACCCCGTTCGTCTGCCACGACGTATATATTCTGGGTTTCGTGATATTTCTTAATTAAATATAGCCTCA
This sequence comes from Vespula vulgaris, assembly GCF_905475345.1. NCBI lineage: Eukaryota > Metazoa > Arthropoda > Insecta > Hymenoptera > Vespidae > Vespula > Vespula vulgaris. Next base: position 2,952,709 of record NC_066602.1, on the reverse strand, counting down.
AGTTAAAAATGAAATTAAACAGAAGGCAGTATTTTTTGCAGCGCGCCGCCTACACACCCTCTCTCTACTTCCCTTCTTCCGCCTATAGCTCTCATTCTCTCTCTCTCTCTCTTTTTCTATCTCTCGAGGTCTCTATCTATCTTTCTCTTTTCCTCTCCTTCCTCTTTCCTACGGCTACCCTTCGTACTAACTACTCCTCGAGCCGACAATGGCGAATAAGGTTGCCCGGTCGTCGTGCGGCGCGCTTCGACCTTTCTCTCTCTTTCTCTCTCTTCCTCTAACTTCTTCTCTATTTCTTTCCTCCTCCCTCTCACGCCTTTCTACAGACCGTACGCCATACATATTTCACGTCGAAATAATTAAACTCCGCTGGACCGCGAGTCGACTCGACCTCGACCCGACTCGACTTCGAGCGCAGTCGCGATTATTAATCGGCTCCGTTCATGGCTTTTCCTACCTCCTCCTCTTCCTCCTCCTTTTTCTCTTCCTCTTCTTCTCTTCGTCCTCTTCCTCTTTGTCCTCTTCCTTCTCTGTATTTTCCTTTCTACCGTCCTACTACGCGGAAAGTCCGATTTAAGAGGATAATCTTATTCTCTTATTTTCCTTTACATATGCGTGTGTGTGTATCTTTTTTCCTCTCTTATCGTTCAAACTAAAAAAAAAAAGGAAGAAGAAGAAGAAGAAGAAGAAAAAGAAACAGACACAGACACTCTCAGTTGTACCAGATCCACCGTATTCCTAATTTGCTAGCAATTTATCGAAAAGCCACGTAGACGGCTAATTCTCCGAGATGGTGTCATGCCGGCGGCGATTATCAATTGCCTTGTCAATTACACCCCGTCCAGCAGGTTGGTCCGACGTGCACATGTTGCTAAAACCTCTTCCTACCCTATCTTCCCCTCAATTCTCTCTCTCTCTCTCTCTCTCTCTTTCTCTCTCTCTGTCTTTCTCTCTGCACCTTCCTAACCGGGTATACACTATCGAATCTCCGAGGTTGCCCGATCGCAACAACGAGTTATTTAATTACCACGATCTATCACCGGGTGTCAGCTTCCAGTCTATAATGCATGATCGATCATGCTCCGACCTTCCTTCCTTCCTTCCTTCCTTCCTTCGATAACCCTTTGCTACTACTCTCACCATCATCGTCGTCATCGTACCCTCTCTTTTCTTTTAAATATCGCGCGTGTGAGTCTCGCTCCTGTTACCGAGTTACTACACGCTGGGTATCTTTCCTTTCGAACAAACTCTCGTTGTGATTTTGGGGAATATCGATTAAACTTTTCGCCACTACTCATCCTCCTTTCTCTCTCTCTCTCTCCCCCTCTCTCTCTCTCTCTCTCTCTCTTTCGCTCTCATATATTTCATGGTCTAATCGTCGTTGACCTCGCGCGACGGCGCGAGATTTAATCTTCCCTTTGCGTTCTTTTATTGTTCGAGAAATCGACCGAGAGATATCGTTCGTTACCACCTCTATACACGAACCACGTATATTCCCTCTGTTTCGTTTCTTCTTCGTACGGTGATTATATGAAAGAAAAAAAAAAAAAAGGGAAAAAAGAAAGAAAAAAAAAATGTTTTTTTCTCTTCTTTGCGGTTTAGAATGCGAAAGGGAAGAAAGATGGAGCTAGTGGAAGAAGGGAAAGGAGGGCCACTGAAGAAAAATCGATCGAGTGAGTTTTAACAAAGCGTCGTTTTTCCTTCAGGATGATGAGGAAATAAGAAAAGGGAGTGGATTGATGTAGATGATAACGAAACGACCAGCAAGGTCTCTCTCTCTCTTTCTTTTTTCTCTTCATCGTCATTTTTATCGGCCCAAGTAAAGAGGAGAGCCAAGGGCTAATTCGCATTCCCCTTGATGTCTGGCTACGGGAGTTTAACGGTTTTAAAGGATAAAACGGTGTTGGTTATAGATCGGTGTGCTTCGAGTCTGAAAGAATCGCGAGTGCGGTGGTAGACAGCGGGGGGATGGGTAGAGTGAAGGGGGTAGGAGGTAGGAGGGAACGGAGATAGGGGTGGATGGAGAGGGGTAGGAAGGACCAAGGGAACGATGGGTGGTGATGACAGTGGTAGGCGATGTAGAAAGATATCCTCCCTACTCACCAATCCGGCGTAAGAGGAGGGGTCAGAGGAAAGAGAGGAGACGAAGCAAGAAATTGATATAGCATACGAAAATGAATTGCTCTCCTTTGCCGAAGAATCTTCCGCAGCAATCTGCCGTGCGTCTTCCTCCCATCGTTTCATCCTATTCGTTCCATCGTACCTTCGTACCTTGTAATACCTTTTTATGCTCATTTTCAATTTTTCCAGGACGTAACCGACCTACCATCTTGCTTTCGAGTACACACGTACAAAGAGAGAGAGAGAGAGAGAGAGGGAGAGAGGGAGAGAGAACCCCCCAGGTTTCCCATAAAACCTTCGGAAGCATTAGCATATCCTACCCGCTCGTAGGACTCGCGAGAGAGTCGCTCGACGAATGGATCATTTTTCTTTATTCTTTTTTTCTGTTTTCTTTTTACTCTTAACATTTCATCTATGACGTTACACCTACATAGGTATGGCTAGATGCATTCCCAAAAGGATATCGACTGGCGTTAAATATATTATATAAAAATTTCACCCCCTAAAACTACTGTGGTTCTTCTCGTTCTCGTACCTCTGCGTGCGTGTGTGTGTATATATATATATAAAAGAAAATATTAATAACAAAAAAATGATGAAAGAAAAAAAGAAGGAAATTTCGTTTTTTAACTTTTCTAATTAAAACCGCGTTAGCGACGTTTCGATATTCTCCGGGTCGTCGTTTAATTGTTAACGCGAAATTGCAATATTTTAGCGGGAAATCGCGAAGGTAGGGTAAATTCGTAAAGCTTGGATAGATTCGCGAACGGAACCTTTTTTTTGTATATTCTTTTTTTTTTAATTGTCTTTTTTCTCTTTCTTTCTTTCTTTTTTTTTTCTTTTTTATTTCTTTTTTCTTTTTGCCCATCATCTTCCCAGCGCATTCCCAAAGGACAAACGAGATAATAGAATTTTTGATCGCGATTAAAAAGAGCGTAGCTCGTCGTAGCGATAGAAATCCGATATGCGAATTTAAAACAAGATACTGTCACGAGAGTGGGAAACGAGGAGGGAAAGGAAAAAGAAAAGAAAAGAAAAGAAAAAAAAAAAAGGAGTCGAACACGAATCTTCGATGTTTGGTAGAAGATAATAAATACGAGTCGAAGGGTGTTGGAGGAGAAATCAGAAATTTAAAGGGACTTTCTTATGTTGTTCTTGTTGGCACGCGAGATAGGATGTTGTTTTCTCTTTCTCTCTTATATTCTCTCTCTCTCTCTCTCTCTCATTCGATTTCTCCGTTTGCTTATTTTGTCGGCGTATAAACGAAACGGAGCCGGGGAAATGGCGACGTTGGAAATCTCGCGTAAGAGAGACAGTAGGGATCTCTTGTTCGATATCGTACAAATAACGTTCCTCTCGTAGAAACTATAATACGAATTTCGTCCGTAGGAAAATTCGAGCTCGCTCGAATCCTTCGAGGCACCCTCTTACTCCGAACGAACGGAGCTTTCCATTTAAGGTTCGATGGCATTGGTGTGATACTATCGATCGCGATAGCAAAACGCCGACGAAATTCCCTTTCTTAACGCAGGAGATACGTTTTCCTTGATAATGATAAAATTTCGAGTCGAGTCGAGTCGAATTTTGGTATAACAATGGTGATTCGAGATCGTCTAAGGGAGAGAGGACGGAACGGAACAGAATAGAATAGAATGGAAGAAGAAGAGATAAGAGAAAAGAGCAATCGATTTGTTTTTAGAACGAAGCGACAGGATGAACGTTTTAATTGATATTTTAATGGGTACTCTTTCTCTCTCTCTCTCTCTCTCTCTCTCTTCTCGTCGTAAAGAAAAAAAAAAAAAAAAGAAAAAGGCATCTTGAAAATCAGTCACGGCTCTTAAACGGGTACGGGATGACGAAACAAAGGAATTAATGGAATCCGCAGAGATCGCTCGAGCGCGGCCCGTTTTTCTTTCGAGGGACACAGCGAGAAGTTCTGTATATAAAAGAGACCCGTCAAACGTCAACGCCATTCGGTTATAATTTATTCGAGTTTATTAGCCTCGCGATCGTTCGTAAAAGGAAAACGAAGGGAAGGATAAGACGAAAGACGAAAGAAAAAGATCGTCGACTCGATACCTCCGACTGTAAAGACGATGATTAAGAAGAAAAAAAAAAAGAAAGAAAAATAGGAAGACCGCGATATCTCGATTTTCATTCCTGTATCGAGGGTGGGTAGTGGGAGTGAAGAGGAGGTGCGCGGAGCTTCGCGAAAAAGATTTTCTTCTCTTGCACATATATGTATACACACATACTTATATGCATACATACGTACATATATACATACATACATATATATATATATACATACATACATACATACATACATACGTCGGCGTTCAGAAGCACGTACGTAACGAACAAACGTTTCTGGAATACCTGGTACCTACGGGGTTGGAAAAAATATGGGAAAAGCCGTCCTTCGGAGAAGGAAAAAGGCGAGGAGGAAGAGGTGGCTGGGGGTAGTTACCGCCTCGCGCTCGTACGATACGCAGAAAGTAGAAAAGCGAACGACGTATGTACGTGCGTGTGTGTTGCACTCTCACCCATGAATCGAGCGAGTCGAAGAGAGAGAAAGAGAGAAAAAGAAAAAGAAAAAGAAAAGAGAAAGAGAGAGAGAGAGAGAGAAATAGAGAGAAAAAGAGAAAGAGACACGCTCACTCACTCATTCGCGCGAGCGAACCGACGAGCGGAACCGACGAACGAGTGAGTGAGTGAGTGAGTGAGTGAGTGAGTGAGCGAGCGAGCGAGCGAGTGAGAGAGCGAGCGTACGAGCGAGCGAGCGAGCAAGCGCAAGGGTTGAATTTTAATTATTTTCTCTTTGGTAGGTATAATATTTCAATGCTCGGCCCGTAGCCCAGCCCGAGAGAGCGGACTCGCCTCTCGCCGCCATCTCTGTCAAGTAATGTTATTATAATTATACGCGTGTGTGCTCGCTCGGTCATTTCTTCTGCCCGTCCATTCCCACCCACCCCCCTCCTCCCAACCCACCTCTCTCTTTTGCGTCTCTAGCTCTCTCTCTCTCTCTCTCTCTCCTCTCCTCTCCTCTCCGACACTCTTTCTACTCTTTGCGCCCTATTCAGCTCTCTTTCTCTTTCTCTTCCTTTCTCCCTTCATGCTCGAGCGAGCTTTCCCTTTGCGAGCACTTTTTTCATCTCTTTCTCTCTTTCGCTATACCTATCTATCTATCTATCCTCCTCACCTCATCTCACCTCACCTCACCTCACCTCACCACAACCTCGCCTCACCTCGCTGCGCGTATCTTTCTTCTTCCTCCTCTCGCACACGCCCCAACGCCCTCCTTCTTTCCCACCCTTCCCTCCCCCAAAAACGCCCAACAACGCCCAACGTCCGTTCGACGCTATCCCCGTGGCCCCGGGGTATTGTGCAATTAAAATGTCGTAATTGTCCGTCGGAATTCATCTTGAAATTCGTGCCCTCGCTAAAGAAGCGTACGCGCAACGATGCGCGCGATACGCGCCACCGCGCGTCTATCCTACCCCCTACAGCCCTTCCTCCCTTCCACTCTCCTATCCTACCTCCCTCTTTCGTATTTTCTTCTTCCCCAGCGAGCTTTCGGATGGTGGAAGATTTTCTCGGAGATTTGTTCGTTTCGATAAATTTGTTTCGGGAAAAGAAGTTTGACGGGACTACGGGACACGAGATTCGGGACTCGGGACTCGGGACGACGCGACGATACGGTGGTGGAGATACGATGATGGTACGGATACGAAAGACGATTTGCAAAGCTTGTCGTTGTCGTTGGTTTGCAGACGATGCCAGAGATAAAGTCGCGAAAGAGTAGGTATCTATATGTATCTATGTGTCTATGTATGTATGTATGTATGTATGTATGCGATCACCTGAAATTCAGAATTGCAAATTCTTTAATTCACGGTACGCGATGCCGACGGCTCTCGGAGTTTCCTCCTCTTTCTACGGTCTCTTCGCCATCGCCAGGAAAATACCTTTGCCTGACCTATACAAACATCGCGAGGGAGACGACGAGAAGGGATGTGTATTCAAAAATTTACATAGGTACATTCTGATTAAAGTGTCCTAGAAAGCAAATCTAATACAGCGGACGGACCGCGTCGTCCTCTCTTCTATTCCACCCTCTTTTGGTACGTAGCTACGTAGCTACCTGTACATGTGTATATGATGTATGTGTGTGTCTTTTCATCTCTCTTACTTTTCCATACGATGTTGAAATATTCTTCGAATTCTTTTGAGCGAGCTTCGACCTTTTATTTAATCGACGTTTCAAATTATTATCTTTCGATCGATATAAAATAAATCACGAGCCCTCTAGGATAAGATGAAAACTTATCGACGTGATCGCTCTTTTATCAAGAGAGGGTTGTGATAGAAGGATAAATATATTTAGAAAGGGTGAGAGTGGGGAAAGAGGAACGATGAAAAAACTCGTGCGTCCAGTCAGTCGTCGGTCGTGTCGAGAGGAGACGCTACTTGAACGATAGGGAAGGGAACGAGAGGGCGTAAAAAAAGAAAGATACGGAGAAAGAGAGAAAGAGAGACAGAGAGCAGAGGAGAAAGAAAGAGAAAGAAAAAGAAAAAGAGAAAGAGAAAGAGAGATCCATATAAATCATCCGACGGCAGGCACACGCGGACTCGACGCACAGGGGCCGGCCTGCCGGTCCGGCCGGTGGTGGTATCTCTTACGTCTGGGCGAACGGCGGAAGAACACAAAGCTAACGCAATTTTGCAATTACACCGAGCTCGCCCACCCTTTCTACGATGGCGGAGAAGGGTGCCGGAGGAATGCCCTGGCGATACTACTCGCGGAAGCGCGAGAATATTTAAATTTCGTTTCGTTTCCGCATCGTTATTCTTTCATCCACGCTCCGGCGAGTCGTCATTGCCGCCAAAGCCTGCCCTCGGACCACCTCTACCCACCGTGTCTCTCTCTTTCTCTCCCTTTCCTTCTCTCTCTCTCTCTCTCTCTCTCTCTCTCTCTTTCTCTATCTCTATCTCTTTCTCTTTTATCTCTTTCTTTCTCTGTCTATCATTCGTTCCTTTTCTCTCCCTTCGCTGATTAATTGGCGAATCCAATCGTCGACAGAGCCGCGGGAGATGCGGTTTATATCCCTTTATATATCCTCGGTAGTGCGCTAAGTTGCGCGAGGAGAGGATGAAAGCGACGATACCAGCCACCCATACATTCGTGAACGTGCGAGCATCAACTCGACGATTTCCATTTTCCTCGCTAATCCGCACAGTACCACCACCGTCATCGCCACCACCACCACCACTACCATCGGTACCATCGCTACCATCGCCATCGCTAACAGTACTACTACTATTACGAGCAGCTAGCTTTGCTACTACTACTACTACTACTCTATTACTACTACTACTAACATCAACGCGTTCGTTCGTTCGTCGCTTTTATCGCGATTCCGACCTCGACGGGCGATAACGACATTAATGACGGTGATTCTGAATAGGTTATTCGATCTCCTTTCACCGATAACCGTCCGGAGAAAGAAGTGGATGCTTCCAAAGGAAAAATAAAATAAAAAAGTATATGTATGCATGTATATATATATATGTAGATATAGATATAGAACAGATATTTCGCCTCGTTTTCCAGCTAATATACTCTTCCACTTATCCTTTTTTTCTTCTCCCCTAACCCCTATCCACCCTATCCCGCTATCCTCCTATATTTTCCATCTTTACTTTATATCTCTGCATTTCACCGATCGTTACGCATTTCAAAGTACACATCAGGAATCTCGCTTTCATTTCTCGTTTCGTTCCATTAAATTAAATTTTCTTGTATTTTTCGGTGCTTATTAAGTGCCCTCCCGGTATGGCCAATGCAACTGAAAGAGCAATCTATATATATATATATATATATATATATATATATATATATATATATATATATATGTCGAGACGTGGGAAAGTGCGTAAGGTCGAATCACGATCCTTCCTCGTAACGCTTGGTCGTACATTATGATCTAATGCTAACACGGTGGTAATGTCGTCAGACAGAGAGAAAGAGAGAGAGAGAGAGAAAGAGAGACTCCCGCGTATAAATAATTCGCGTGTCCGGTCGGCCAACTCCCTAGAACGACCTCGGGAATAGTAGAGTCGTTGGTGAACGAAGAACCGAGAGAAAAAGAGAAACAGAGAGAGAGAGAGAAACGGAGATGGAGTAACTAGCAGAGACGTTAGCGGAGAAAGAGGAGAAGGAGGAGTAGGAGTAGCAGTAGCAGTAGCAGTAACAGCAGTAGCAAAAGAGGGTTTAACACGGAGGGTAGATGAGGTTGGAGAGGGAACAAGAAAGAGATGGAAGATTTTTAATGCGCCATCTCTTGGGGACGACCAGGATTACCAAGGCTAAAAAGGAAGTTTTTAATAATTTTTCATTTTCTCTATATTTATTATCACACGCGGTTCTCTTCTAACCTTTGTTTGGGACGGTTTGTCGCAGACAATAGAAGATTGGGATGGAAGTCGGTAGGAAGGAATGAAAGGAAAAGGACAACTGGGAGTTGTACTTGCACGCGTTGGTCTGTCTATTGCACGTCAGGAATATTAAATAATATATCGTAGAGAGAGAGAGAGAGAGAATGATGATGATTCGCGAATTTTTCGATTATCCTTTGTATTGTATTTCAATGCGTACTGCATGTAGTATTTATTTAATTTCGTATAATTAATTTATGTAATTAATATTAATAAAACACTTATGTATTTCTGTATATGTATTTGTATATATCTAACAATTGGAATTGTTCGTAATTTGAACTTGACTGAACATATATATATGTTTTTTTTTTTTTTTCTAAGTAATTTGATCGTATGAGAAGAAAAAAAATGAGAAAAGAAAGAGATAGTGGAAGATTCGAGGGTGTAATTTCGTCCTCGTTAATTTGTCGCAAAGATCGCGAAATTGAAGTTGATCGCGATGTCCCTTCTATCGGTTTCCCCATGAACATTTCTTCCTGCACCGTTCTCTCCACTCCTTTGGGATGTATTTTCACGTTAATTCTTTCTATCGTATTTACCACGTGAACTTCCTTTCGAATTATCAATGACGCGTAATTTTCATTCGTATTGAAACAGAACGATCCGAGATGTAATTGCTCGTTTTATTTATCGTATTATTTTCTTCGTAAATAAACCACTCCCTTTATTTTTTTTTATATCGAACGAAGAACAAATAATGCTTTCTAAGTCATTTGAAAAGTATAAGGTTAAAGAGAAATATATATATATACATATATATATATAGAGAGAGAGGTAGGGAGAGAGAAGAGAACTGACATCAATGTCAATAATAATTCATTGATTACTTAATTCATAGTTGCCATGGTGACTGTCTCTCAGTTTTCCCTTGCCTCCCTAGCTGCTCCGTTTTTCTCGCTTCGATGAAGGAAAATACGTATCTCTTAAGCTCTTTCCACACGAAATCGAATTTATGAGATAACGTTGATACACAGATATATACGTACGTATTCTCTTGATATAATATATACGTTTGCAAATAAAAATCGTAAGAAAATCAATGGAATGTAAGAGTACGTATGAATCATTAGTCTCGGTAAAAATTCTATCGATTTACTCTCGCGAAATATAATCGAGATGTTACCAAAGAAGAAGAACAAGAAGAAGAACAAAAAGATGAACGAAGATATAAATAGATGAATAAGAAAAGAGTAAAAGATAGATACATAGATAGATAGACAGATAGATAGAGAGAGAGAGAGAGAGAGAGAGAGAGAAAGATACGAAGGGTGTAAACGTAAATCGCGAAGCCTTGAGCCGTGCACGTTGGCTTGCAAACAATCTGATACCTTACCGAATCTGCTAGGGCACGTTGTGAGCGTCGCATTAGCTTTGCTTACGGGTTCGCAAGCAGGCAAGGAGAAACACGAAATGAATATTCAGAAGTTATTAGTCTGTAGTGAAATGTGACGGGGCTCACCCTTCTCGAAAACCGCCCTGCCCTCCGCATCGGCATCGAGTCTCTCGGATTCACCCCCTCCCCTTTACCACCACCTCATCTACCACCCTCTTTGCCTTCTCCTTTCGTATAGATTTCGAGATACATCCTGGCGGAAACATTCGCGAGCGAGTGAACGAACGAACGAACGAACGAACGAACGAACGAACGAACGAGCGAGCGAGCGAGCGAGCAGTACGCCCTGCTACTACCGGTCGAAGAAGGGGTTGAAGTCTCGATAAAACAGCAGAGAGAAGACGTGGGTAGTAGGAGGGTGGTTGAAATCGTGAGAGTCGTGAGTAGGGGGTACTCTCGTTCGTAGGAAAGATCGAGCTGGGAAGTTTCGGAAGTGAGCCACGAGGAAAGAGCTTTATGCATAAGCTAAGAAGCGCTATTGACGGAGTAGAGCCAGAGAGTGAGTGAAAGAGAGAGAGAGAGAGAGACAGAGAGAGAGAGAGAGAGATAGATAAATAAATGGAGGGAGAGAGAGAGAGAGAGAGAGAGAGGGAGAGAGATAGAGAGGGATAGAAAGATGCCTGTACTTTGACTTTGGAACAACGCGTGTGATAAATAAGATCGAGATGACACTTTCCTTGCATTAGCTTAGCTGACATACGTCTATATTCATTGTACATATATAATATGTATGTCTTCTTCTTCTATGTATATATACACATACGTATGTCCCTTCTAAATGGGAACAAACCATATTGGAGGATAGCTACTTTGTATCCTTTTACAAGGTTCTTATCTCGATATGTTAGGAACATTCTATATTCGATTGCTTCTGCGTCCCTCTTTCTCTCTCTCTCTCTCTCTCTTTCTCTTCCTCTAGTTTTCTCATTCGATTCAAAGTTAGGTCATCGTAGTCATCTTATTGTTAGTCGTTGAGGGTGTCACCGATTTCCATGGAAATCTCTTGCACGGAGAGCCAGAGTCGTCTCGGATATGCATTTCCTACGATTAGATCGAATGGAAGATGTTGAAAATAGACGAATAATAGGAATATAGAGATTCTTTCGTTCTAGATATCGAATTATTTGTGTCACCGTTTTATTATTTGCATAGGAAAAAGAGAAAGAGAGAGATAACGTGTTATACGAGGAAATCGTTTTATTTTTGTCACGTTAATTTACGATATGACTATATCATCGCATAGATTAAAATTAATTCTTGTGAAAGAAAAATCTGATCGATGTGTACATAGGTTTGATTTTTTCTTATATTTTTCTTATATTTTATTTTTTTGTTTTTTTTGCTTTGCTTTGGCAAGATACGTGCATCATAAAGAGATAAGAACGTAATGAATGCAAGTTACGTTTTAGAGGATGCATTTTTGAGTATTAGACTGAAATGAAAAGATAGAGAGAGAGAGAGAGAGAGAGAGAGAGAGAGAGAAGCGTATACGTCGTTGTTGGTTTAATAAAAACTTATGGCAATTTTGTTCGAGCATGAAAAGGCCGTCGAACGTCCCGCGGGACTTTTCGACACCCAGTACATCACAGGCATTCCCCTTCTACCATCTACTTATATTACGTATACAATATCTGTGTATCGAAGTCGGTTGATCCTGCTTCGTTCTTTCTCCCTTGGCACGAGGCCCATACATCATACTTTCCTTCTTTATTAAACTCATATTTTTCAAAAGAAAAAGGAAAAAAAAAGAAAGAAAGAAGAAAGAAAAGGAAAAAAAAGGTCTCACCTACGCTATCTCGCGCCACCAACTCCTTCTCCATCTCACCCTCCTCCTCTTCCTCCATCGAGTTTTGCGCCACTTGGAAATCCTCAGTGTATGGAGGACGAGAAGATTCATTTGGTTTTAAAATATAAACTCGATACTTCAATTTAGATTTCTTTATCTTCGATAAGTATAAGATTGAATTCATATTCGATAATTGAGAACAGAACTATGAATGATTTAAGACAGCGTGATACATTTTAATAAACATTATATACACAATTATATATACAATATATATTACATATATTGTATATATAATAAACATTATATATTATATTTAATAAACATTATATATATATATATATATTTAGCGTTGAAACATAAATAACCCACTCGAATTCGAGTTTAAACGTATCCCGAAGGCCCAGATTCCATCGGGTGGAGGATTATATAGGGTGGGACGTGAAGAGGGAGATATATAGGGGGGAGGGAGATGAAAGAGAATTTCGCGATGCGAGTTTGCCGTATTCTTAGCGTCTCGAGAAGTTTGGCCACTTTCCTTCGACGCGAGGTGGAAAGATTGGCTATTTTGCGGGATATAAAGAAGCGAGAAGGCAACTACCACCCTTCGACGGTCTTCTTCCACCCTTATCCCCTCCATTCCTCTCTGTTCCCTTCTCCCTTACCTTAGCTACTACTAGCATCGTTCTCGAGCCGAAACCGCGGCCGGTTATAAAGCATTCTTCCAGTTTATTAGACGGAGACTCGCGGGCTTCTCCTTTATATTAAGCATGTGCATTATTAATGCCCGGTTATAACCGTAAAATGCTGATGAAAAAAAGTTAGCAGGTCCGCCGCGGGCATTTTCCTTCTTTCGCGACGAAGGGAAAAAGAGGAAATACTCCTTAGAGATTGCTCTACTCCCGTTTGACTGACTCCTTCGACCCTCGCGCGCCCTCTCCCACCCTTTCTTCTTCCCCTCCTATACAGCACCTCCCCCTTCCTCACCTCCTTCGATCGATATATCTTTTGATACTCGATTCGCGTCTTTGAACTCTATCGCGAATAAAAGCGCGAGAGGTTTGAAAGTAAATCTGAGAAGAAACAAAATATGATGATGATGATGATGATGAAAAATCTTTTTCTATAATGAAGTTATTCAGAAAGTTGGATTAAGGAGGCAGAAGAGGAAAGAAAGGATTGATAAATAAATTATTCTCTTTTTGGGTTATACAAAATATATATGTATAGATATTTTACTTAAACAATTCGTAATCGTTTTTTATCGTTTTTATTTTTCTCGTTCGAAGCACCGAACGATAAGAAGAATACTTTTACATTTGATGAGGAGACCCTCGTTATACTTACTACTTATTAACCCCCATAGTATTTCCATTCGTAACGTTCGAAGCCACCCCATCCATCCTATCTGTTCCTTCCGCACGATAGGTGCGCTTGGCACCACCGACCGACTCCGTCATTGAATATTTCATCCGAAAGATCTTTTTCTCTCTCTCTATCTATCTATCTATCTATATCTATCTTCGTTTTTTTCTTTTCTTCCTTTCTTTTTTCCTTTTTTCCAAGTGATTGTCATTCGAAGGAGCGACGGGCATTCGGACTTTCGGGAGCGACTGGGAAGAAGAAAAATCAATTATTCATCCGAATTGGCCGGGAAAAAGTCCTAATTATCCGGGGCAAATACAAGCTTAATACGCACAAGTGCGCCAACCCCTCTCCTCGTCCTTCCTCGACTTTTCGTTTTCTTCCCTCTCTCTCTCTTTCTTTTCCTCTCCTTCAGCAGGACCGATCTTCTCGCGGCGACCTTCCTTCTTACTACCGTGAATAACCATTTGTATTTCCAATTAGCTTTGCTAATAAGAAGACGGAGGCATTGCCGTAGTTAAAAAAAAATGTATAACCTCATCCAGCCACTGGGGAAATAAAGAAAAGCGCTGCTCGGTATGACAATACCGACTGGGTCGAGCAGAGCCTTATACCGAGTGAACTACAATTAAAAATCCTCGGTTCACCCTCGCTTTAACCCTGGCTGGCTCCTCTCCTTATGCCGTATTAACGACCAAATGAGAAAGAGAGACGAGAGAAAGGGTGGTGGTAGGAGGTGGTACTAGCGATGGTGGTGGTGGTGCTTCCCTGGAACATCGCTCATAAACATCGACTCGCTTTTTGTCCATTTTTATGTTTGACCCCTCCCTCCCACTTCCTCCTTCTCCTCCCAAGCCTTCTTACCAGTCCTCAGACTTTCGGCTTTTTTTCCTTTATCTCTCTTAATGGATACAGCCTTCTATATCGCGCTAACGCTTCGTTCATTTCTTTTTTTTCATTTCTTTCATTCAACAATGTGTATATACAATCATATACATACTTTCATATATATATATATATATATATATATATTTATTTACATGTAATCATTGAATGTATATCGATCAAGTTATTAATTCAGTTTTTCATTGCGATCTAATCTATGAAGAATTACGAAGGAATTGTAGTTTTGAAAAAGGTGCATTCTTTCTTTTTTGTTTTCCCTTTCTCTTTCCTTTCTTTTTTCTTTCTTTCTTTCTTCCTTCCTTCCTTTCTTTCTTTCTTTCTTCTTTTTTTTCTTTTTGTTTTCTTACCAAAGTGAAAAGAGAAGCAATATTATGTCTACACGATTTACTATATAATCTATGGTATACATGTATGTATCATTGGTAATGTAGACAAAACAAAAGCGTGTGCGAGTAACAGTGTGTGCGAGCGTTACAGAAAAAGTAAATACTCTCTTTGATCAATAACCTCGCATCAATAAGGACATTGAATTCGGAAAGCTTTCTGTTGTCATTCTATCTCGCGAAGGACGCGATAAGTCGTATGGAATGTCAGTTGGTCTTCGTCGGTCGTGTCGATACGGTCTTGCCGTGTCTTATTAGTCGAGTAACACATTGAGTGTGAAGATACAATGATTAAGATAAATCGTGGATAATCATTATCAACGTTTTTTCGATAGATCTGTCGCGACGTGTTTGTGAGCGCGCGTGCGCGTGAGTGCAAACGATAAAATAAGGTGGAAGGTATTGCTTCCGTTGGTTCTATAAGAGAAGATTCTTTTTTCTTCTCTCCCCACTCCTCGAAAAAAAAAGAAAAGGAAAAAAGATATAGGAGAATTTTGCGTGATATTTATTTATCGCGATTAGGTAAATATTTTTATATCGAATATATATATATATATATTTACTTAGTACATTATCGATCGTACATTGTTATATTGGTATATTGTTAATTTATATTAGTATATTGTTATACTTGTACATTGTCACGTTTATATGTTTTCATTCAGATATAAGATGAGGGTGAAGACCGTACCGAGACACATGATCGTTCAAAATGACTTAAGTGCCACATCGAGCTCCGAAAATGCGAATTCCTTGAATTCAATAGAAAATAATCGAGAGGAGAATGTAATTTCGAGCGATTCTCTGAGAATGAAAGACGTGTCAGAATTGAGAGAGGTATCGTGTTTGACAGCTGGCAAATATATTACAGTAACGTCGCTCACACTCGATTCACCTAAATGCCTTTGTATATGTAAGGTTACGCTGGCGTCCTTCCAACGACATACATAAATAAGAAACCTGTACGCGTTCCACGCACAGCTATATATATATATACATATACACACATACGTACATATATATATATATACACATACATAGAGAAATTATATATGTATATAAATATATATCTTATATACATTTTTTTCTCAAAATTTAATTTTAACAAGCAATGATTTTGACATTTCTATCGTGTCCTTTCCTCCAATCTCATATACATACATAAAGAGATATCATTTATTTTCGTCGAAATTTTATCTCGTCGTAGAAATTAGCCGACATCGTATAAATTAATTTTATAGTATACTTAAATATATATTTAAAACATTCATTTTAGTCGAACGAAACGTTCTTCGTGGACGCGGTGGCTGGCCCATCGTCTTGTCAATGTTTCAAATGGTACACCATAGAAGAAACGAAACCGTTCCCGATCGAGGACGAGAAGAACGACCTCGAAGTGATAGATCTATCGATTCGCGATTGTAACCTTCAATCCGTTGGAAATGTTAAAGTTAATGAAAATGAAGAGATGGATGGTTACGAAAATGTCGATGATCCTACGTATTCGTCGTCGATCGATCCGGACGATAAATTAAAGGATACCTTTCTTTATAAGATCATGACTGATCCAACATTTTTAGAGAATATTCAAAAGAACAAGCAACAGCAGCAACAACAGCAGCAACAGCAACAGCAACAGCAACAACAGCAGCAACAGCAACAACAACAACAATATCAAGAAGAACAACAACAGCAACAACAACAACAACAACAACAACAACAACAACAACAACAACAACAACAGCAGCAGCAGCATCATCCACAGCAATTGAAAAAACCGATATGTCCTTTTTGTCACGACGAATTCTCAAATTATTTCGAATTAAGCGAACACATGGACGGTAAGATCGACGAGACAACTCAGATCGTTTGTTGCGTCTGTAAAAAGAGTTTTGCACGCAAGAGGTATTTACGTTATCATCAGAAATGCCATTTGGAAAGGACCAAGTTCACGTGCGACATTTGTACGAAAAAGTACACGAGGTTAGACAATCTTACGCGTCACAATACTTTTCACGTGAATCCAGATAAATTTCCATGCACGTCCTGCGAGAAGACGTTCGCACGTAAGGATCTTCTTAACAAGCATTTAAAGTGTCACGAGAACAGGCATCGTTTTTATTGCGAGGAATGTGATAAATACTTTAAAGGTCAAGTGACCTTGGATAATCATAGAAAATTTCATCACGCCGACATCGAAAAATTCTAAAAATTTCGAAAGACGTAAAACGCTTGTCGATGCGATTAAATTAAAATTTGTCATGGTCTCACAAACCTCTATCTCAACATTTTCACGACATTTTTTGTAATCCACGTTTCGTTTCTCTCTCTCTCTCTCTTTCTCTTTCTATTGTTACCTACGATTTCGTAAAAACTATTTAAAATTTTGACGCAACTTGATCATAGAAACAATAAGGAATATTACAAGATCATAAACTGTATTTTCACAATTGTGTTTGATAATTAAGTTTGTGTTTTTTTTTTCTTTCTTTCTTACTTTCTTTCTTTCTTTCTTTCTTTCTTTTTTTTTTCGAAGGGGTTAAATCTAGTTCGAACGAAGTTAAACCTTCGATTTTTTTTTCGACTTAATTATAATTCTTATTTCCCGGATTTACAAGAGGGGGTTGAAGAAGAAAAAAAAAATAAAAGAAAAGAAGAAAAAGGAAAAAGAAAGTGGATATATAACGTGAAATCCAGAAATCTCGTTGAAATTGAACCACGCCTGTCCCTTTGTTCCTCCTTTCTCTCCACTCTCATATTTTCTTCATCATTTCCCCTCTACTCTTCTTTCCATCTACCACCACCACCTACCTTTATTCGTAATTTAATACAATTAAGTCGAGCGTTAAAATATCGTTCTTAATTCGCTGACGGTACGCTTTGTTTTTCTCGTGGTTTTTGTACGAGTTACTCGCGTTGGCTATTTTCCTTCCCTCCTTCTCGCCTTTTCGTTTCCCTCATTCCCCTTCTCTCTTTTACTCCATTCTTTTTCGCAAATTCTTCTCCTTTTCGTTTCTCTTCGTCTCCTTTTCCATCCTCTTCCTCTCTCTCTCTGTCTCTCTTTTTTCCGCTCTTTCGAACATAAAATATGATTCATTTTTATATAAACAACACTCGCGTGTACGTTTCTACACGAGTTGCGAGTTTACCGCCTCTTACAGAAATTCTAATTAATTACATGGAATCCACGAAACGACGAAAGACAAAGCACATACATACATACATACATATATATATATATACGTACGTATATTATTTTTTCCTCGTCCGATATATAACGTTACGTCGTTTTCTTTTATTTCTTTACTTAAAACAATTTCTGACGGTCTCAAATTTACGACAAAAATCGTCATCGGGTCGCGCGACTTGAAAGTTAGAAAAGAATCTTTGGCATGCATAAAGGAAAAGGATGGATGACGGAACAGAAAAAGTTGGCAAGGACGGAACGACCCGACGACTCGTTTGAAAGTTTCATCGGAGCTTTTCGCGTGGATTTTTTTTTTCTTTTTTTTTGTCTCTCTCTCTCTCTCTCTCTCTCTCTCTCTCTCTCTCTCTTAAGAGAGAGAAAAAGAGATTCTCCTTTGTATTTTGTATATCTACGGAATAATACGTTGTCCCTTTTATCTTACTTTTTCCATCGGACGTAGGTGCACAAAGATCGCGCTTACACACCAACGCCAACTCCGACCAAAAATTTAAACAAAGTTTTGAGAAACGTTAAGGGTAGTCCTAGGAGAGGGAGGATTCAGTTGAGAGATTCCGCGGTTCTCTTTTCGCGAAAGTATCCTACACATTTTTTCTTGTCTTTGAATGCTTAACCATCGGTTTACTTTTCTCGTCTCTCTTCAACACTTTATCGTAATCTCATTCTTAATTCCACCATTGCTTCGTTCATAAAGATCGATCGATTTAACGACGATCGTTTTAACACATTTTTCTTCAAAAATAATTTTTTTCTCTTCTTCCTCGTCTGTACTCCCACTCCCACTTCCACTCGCACTCCTACCCCATACTCATCCATTGATTTGGATCAACAGTTTTTAAGCGTTCTATCTACTTAATTAATCTATTCGAAAAACTTTCAAGAAGAATCGGTTACAATTAGGAGTTATGTCAAATAGTTGTGTAATCGGATTATCTCCTTTTCTCGCGTTGTTATTGATTTCCTTTCTCTTAATGAAAACGGTCAAGTTTGTAAATTGTATGAAAATATACAATAAAAGTAACAATTAATAATGATCTTCTATTTCTTCGAATATATATATATATACACACACACACACAAACACACATAAACATACATACATGTGTATATATATATATATATATATATATATATATATATATATATATATATATAAAGAAATAGAAATCGTCGAAGAAATCTTCTCGACTCCCTCACCCTCCTCCATTCCCTCTTCACAGGAGGAGGTTTCTCCGTCTCGCGACTGCCAGTAGGAGGTACTTGGAGGTTTTTTCGTTCGGCGAACGCAAAGTAAGCATGAAAACAAACGTTATGACTTCGGTCGAGACGAGAGGTAGGTAGGTCGCAGGTGGGTTAGAGTTGAGAGAGTAGTACGCGTGTAACGCCGGCGCATGTTTACTTCTCCTGGAAATCTGGAAACGTTGACGGTGTTGGTACTGTTTTGATAGTGTGCGAAGACCCAAGTATAGGAATGCGCTTTGCCGACTTGCGCTTTGCCCGACAGAGTTTTCTATCGTGAGAAGAGGCTGAAGGAGTAAGCAAGAGAAAGAGAGAAAGAGAGAGAGAGAGAGAGAGAGAGAAAGGAATGGGAAAAGAGTAGGTGCTTGCGGAGAAGGGAGTTGGTCTCGACGACGACGTAGACGACGCAGACGACGACGATGACGGTAACAACGGAGGGGTTAAAAGGCACTTCTAATGGTATTGTGCGCGTTCAAACAAACACGCGGAATGCTTAGTAGTTTTTAAAGCTGTGGGAACTCCGCGCTTTAGCCACCATCCCTTTTCCCCTGCTGTTACTTTCTCTCTCTCTTTTTCTCTTTTTCTAACTTTCTCTAACTCTTTCTCTCTCTCTCTCTTTTTCTATCTAACTCTAACTCTAACTCTGTCTTCGTTCGTCTCTGTCCTAGCAACTAGCATTTTCTTTCCTTTTGTATATATATATATATATATATATATTTCTTCTCTCTTTCTGTCTCTGTGTCTCTCTGTCTCTTTTCGACCACCTCGCACTTTCTACTGAATTTTCTCTTCCTTGTTTTGCTTTTTCTTTCTTTTTCTACTTTTTGCAGGAGTTTTTATTTTTATTCTTTTTTATTCTCTTTCTTTTTCTTTTTTTTTTCTTTTTTTGATTTCTTTTTTCATTCTCAATTTGTTAGGCCATCAAAAAAGATTTTACTTGGGTCTTTACATAGATTCGTTTTATATTTCGTTCGCTACGCGACGGCATATGTACACACACACACACACACACACACACACACATGTATATTTTTTCGTGATAGTACGAATCGTGTACGATCAATTAACGAGTAATTTAATTTACTTCTAAAAGAAATGTATTCGCAACGCGTCGTTGATAAACGATTCGACTTATTTATATATCCATTTCTCCTGTAGATCTGTCGTAATAGTTAATCAGGTAATTTCGTCGTGTTCTTAAAAACAACGAAGTAGGATAACGAAAGAGAAAGAGAGAGATAGAAAAAAAAGAAAAAGGGAAAGAAAAAAAAGAGTATAAAAGAAAATAAGAATTATTCCCTACGAATGCATAAACATCGAGGATAAGAGGATCGCTTCCGCTCGACTTGCCTTTCTAAAAAGGGGGAAGAAAGGAAGAAACGAGTAAGAAACGAAATAAGAGAGAGAGAGAGAGAGAGAGAGAGAGAAAGAGATAGTCGTGGAGGGAGTGAGGAAGGACGAGGATGAGAGGAGGGGATGAGTTTGAAGAAAACGTCGAAAGGAAAAGGAAATAATAAGAAGATAGAAAGAAGAGGAGAACCGGCGCGACCAGGCAAATGCGGCCAATAATCGTTGATAATTTATTAAGGGTAAAAATACTCGCGATCCGGCCCTACAGAGGATCTCTGCGTTATTTAAGAAAATAAATATTTGATATCTCAAACACAAAGACCTCTTCTCTCTCTCTCTGTTTCTCTTTTTCTCTCTCTCTCTTTCTTTGTTCCTCCTCCTTTCTATAATCTTTTCCTCTCTCTTGACTTGTCGACGAAAGTAAAAGAAAACGGGAAAGGAAAGAGAGGTAGATAGTTAAGGGATAAGGAGAAGAAAAATAAAAAAAAAAAGGAAGAAAAAGAAACAAGCATTAACCCCGAATGATTCATTTCGTTTTTATCATACATCAATAATATTTATTAAAGACCACTTGAGAAAATATTTAATAAGAGTTCTCGAAAGATTCTTGTCTTTTGATTCAACCAAATTTCGGCAATACTCGCGTTAGAAATATGAATGATTGAAATAAAAGATTTACGATTTTATAGATACGATTAAAGTTTTGTTTTCGATAAGAATAGAGTAATTACTATGTACTAGCATCTATGAAATTTCACGTATATGTATGTGTATGTATATATGTATAATCATTGAATTAATGTTACTTAACGAAATGTTTGATTAATTGAAATTGTATGTTTCAGGTGTTGTTCTATCACAATTGCCGCATAGACGTGGAGGGGAGAGATCTTCTTTGTTTTCTAAAAAAATAGGGGCGACATAAAGACGAACAAGTTTTAAGGAGCAGAAAGACAAAGACGGAATGAGAGTGGTAGATCGAAAGAGAAAAAAGAGGGAGAGGAATTGGAGAAGGGGAACAGAAAGAGAGAGAGAGAAAGAGAGAAAGAGAGGGAGGGAAAGGGGAAAGAAAGAGATCACGAGTAAAAAGTGTCGAGGGAGGGTCGGTAGAGTCGGCTTGGTGGAACGTTTAAAGGAGAAGAGGGGGTGCCGACTCATTGGCCGTGAAATATGGGGTAAAAGGTTCGATAATTGATTACACAGATTTTTTATGCCGCAAGAAGAAGCCTTAATTCTTTGCAGGGCGGCTACCCTTCGAGATAATTCCAGGGTTGAGTTGAACGAGACGACGAGTTCGGAATATCGAGTTCGCAATCCGTGAAAGACGAGATAATTTCTTATTTTCTGTTTTCCAAGTCGTTTCCATCGACTTGACGTTCGCCCGAAGAACAATTCTTTTTCTTTTTGTCGAATGGAAATTAAATAATAAATTTCTACACGTGTAATATAATTTCTCTTGTCGACTCGCAGCATCGGTTTTCTTTAATTTTATTATCAAATATTTATTAATTAAGAACCCGTCATATTGTTTTTTCTTTTTCTTCCTTCTTTCGCACACACGTGTGATTCTTTATGAAATAAAAATTATTGCAACGAAAAACTCTAACTCTATGCTTTCTACCCACGGTATATTTTATTTTTTATCTCGTTGATATTTTAAGTCTCGAAACAATCATTTATTATTTCGTAGATACGATATATCTTCTTTTTTTCTTTTTGCTTTTTCTATTCTTTTCTTTTTTCTCTTTCTTTCTTTTTGTTTCTCCTTGAAAATGTATCTATCGCGTAAAAACAGAAATTGGGTGTATACTCCGTAGGTAGGAGAGTAAACGAGTAGAGCGTGTTATTCATATTGTACAGGAGATGTTTTATGAAAACGAGAGAGATAAAGATAGATAGATAGATAGATAGATAGAGAGAAAGAGAAAGAGCGAGAGAGAGAGAGAGAGAAAGAGAGAGAGAGAGAGAGAGAAAGTTATAGAGTGAATCAAAAGAGAGATGGAAGAAACGAACAACAGGCGGCCGGAAAATAATAGGCGAACACGTTCGAGTCCAATAAAGAGGCAATACCTTGTACAATCGAAAGGGGGCATCGAATATTTTCTGTATGAAGAAACACGGATCCTAATATTAATTTTTATCGAGACCGAAAGCCAGAACGATGGAGGCAGGGTTGACGGGGGGAAGGAGGAGGATGAGAGAGGGTGGAAGGGAGAGGAGGTGGGGGTGATCGTAGTAGTCGGGCGCGCGAACGCCGACATAGGGAGTAGTAGAGAGACGCGTCGTTCGGAAGAAGAGGGAGAGAAAGGGATGGAGAGAATGGTATATTGATTAAAATGTGGAACGGCGGGAGGCGAAGAACGCTTTGTTTCGTCGAAAAAAAAAGAAAAAAGAAGGAAAAAAAATCATTCACGCGCTAATTTGAAAATATTGGAGCCGTCGGAGAGAGAGTATCGCGGGAAGGGCCGTGTACGCGTGTAGAGAGAAAGAAAGAGAGAGGAAAGGGTGGCGAAGAAGAGAGAAGACAGAGAAAGGGAGACAGACAGACAGAGAGACAGACAGACAGACAGAAAGAGAAGGAGAGAGAGAGAGAGAGAGAGAGAACAAGAAGAGAATAGGTGGTAGATTTACTCGAATGTTACGTTACGTATGATGAAAAAAATATATCGTGGCGCCGATACCGATAGGCGCTTGTAACCTTTGTTTTTCTACTAATTAAATTGCTCGTTCTCTCCCTGCGCAATCAGTTCGTCCGTCGCCGCCGCGGCAGCCCTTCTTTGCCCTTCGATCCCTTCGAATGAGTAGACCACATCGTTGTTTGAACTTTTTTCTCTTTCTCTCTCTTTCTCTCTCTCTCTCTCTCTCTCTCTCTCTCTCTCTCAATCTCTCTCATACTCTTTTCTCACCCCTTACGACCGTTCGAAGGGTGTCGCCATCGATTCTCACTAGATGTGCTAATTAATTGGTAACGAAAGAGCTCGTGGATTCCACTTCGACTTTGAGAAAGCTTAATTAGAAAGTTTCGCCGAACGAAAAGAGTGACCGAAAAACACACCGGTCGTTGTTTCTTTCTCTACGCGTAAAAAAAAAAAAAGAAACAGAAAAAAAATGAGAAACACGCGAAAAAAGATTCTGATAAATCAAAATAAGTTTTATCATTTTGATCAGACATCGTCGATGACATTCGATGAATTCTTTAAGAAAGAAAGATAATAATAAAGATCGACGATAACGTCTTACTGATGGTTTCCACTCAAGATTTCCGATAGACCAATAAGAGAAAGAGAGAGAGAGAGAGAGAGAAAATTAACGGGTAACATAGTCTCATAAAGACGCAATGCATCGGCAATCGTTGGATGAGTGGATTCTTCCGGTCGCCCACCAGCGTTCTATGGTCGTGTGTATATTAACCGCGCCGTGTTGCGGCCGTCAGTTTAGACGATGATTTAGTGGATGCATTGATTGGGTCGATCAGAGGCCATATCATCTCGTTTAGAACCTTCCATCATCGGTGCCACTATTTATAGACCGTCTCGCAAGCATTTGTACGCATTCGACGATGATCGAATCAATTTTCGAGAGCGCGCGCGTTCCTTACGTGCCATTTTACGTGCAAATTCTTCTCTCTATGTATGTATATGTATATATATATATATATGTCTGTGTTGTGTAGAATATTATGTCGTCGAATGATATTGAAAAGGATTGAAAGATTGCTTTCGTTCGAATCTTTGCATGTCTCTCTCTCTCTCTCTCCTTCTCGTTTATTTCCTTTATCTTACACCATAATTATATAGCAAATCTTGCAAATCTAAACTATCCAACCTCCATCTCGTAAGTTACAATTCGATGGATACATATTTCCGGGAAGTATACAATTTCAAACGATTCCGGTTATTATTCCATATTGAAAACGATCCGCATTGAATACGTTCTATTGGATTGATAAGAAGGAATTAGAGATTATCGAGAAGGATAATATCATTATCGATGTCGTGTTTGAAGAAGATAAAAACGATTAAATCCTATCGTCTCGAAACTCTGTAATTTCTAATCGGGATTTGATACGTTAGTGCAAGATCTATCGATTATTCTACTCAGTCGAAAAAATTGTGATCGTCGTAACAACAGACTCGATTATTTCGATCGAACGATTAATAGAAAGAAACAAAGAGAGAGAGAGAGAGAGAGAGAGAGAGAGAGAAAGAAACAGTATGACCTTCCAAGCAGAATAAGATAAAGAAGAAAAAAGAAAAGAAATCAAATCAAAAGGTGAAACATCGAAACGCATGGATAAAGCTGGTTGGACTTATGATTCGAGGGTTAGAAAAGGAGAGAGGTAGAGAAGAGGGAGCCAAAGTTGTTGGGTGGGTTAGAAGGTAATGCCGGACGCGGACAGAGGGTGACATTAATTCTCATAACATTTTACGAGGCGGTATCTGACCTGTGTCAAGTCTTTCCAACGCCCTGGAGCACGGTTTAGGAGTCATAACTCCCAATCACCCTAAGGCATGCAGTCGCAGCCAATTCTCTCTAGTATATTCGCTTCTAACCGAGTACACTACTATCTTCTATTCTCTTCGACCGAAGAAAGAAACTAGGTTTCTCTTGTAGCTTTTCCTACCTTCTTATAACACGTCTCGCAAATCACATAGAATTTTGCTAATGAAGCGGAAACCTACGTCTCATTTTCTTTTTTTTTTTTTTCTTTTCCTTTTCCCTTTTTCTACCTTAGAGTCCTTAGAGAAAGAGAGAAAGGGACATTTTAGTAGGATCCTAGACATTTACTTCTCCGAATTCGTTTCCTTCCCCTCTCGGGATAGATGCGTTCTCAAACGTATAATATAATTTAATTCGTCGATATCCGTGCGATCTTACGGTTATAAAGAAAATAAAATGCGAAAGAAGAAAAGGAAGAAAAGAAAAAAGAATCCATTATCGCGTCACTCATTTTTAATTATCGCAAAATCATTGATCGAAAATTATTCATTCGCTTCAGGGGATCATTTTAAGATTGGACAATTGAAGGAGTTTACGGTAGACGTGTAACGTACCCTACCACCCCAATCCCCTTATCCATCCCATCCCATCCCATCTCATCCATTAATACGAGAAACGTTGGTAAGCCCTTTAAGCTGACACCTACCGTATATCTCTCTGCGAAGATTCGTACGTAGAGAGTAAGAACGAGGAGAAAGAGGGTGGAAGAGGGACATCATATTCCCTGACTCTCTGCTGTTGGAAAGAAAGAGAAAAAAGGGGAGAGGGAGGAAGAGAGCAGAAGGAGGAAGAGGAGGAGAAGAAGGAGGAGGAAGAGGAGAAGGAGAAAGAGGAGAAGGTAGAGGAGGTAGAAGAAGAGGAGGAGAAGGACAGATAGGGAATAGGAAAGGGGACTTTGCTGAACGTGCCTCGTTAAGAGAAACGAAGGACAGAGGGGTGAAACGAAAGACAAGAGAGAAAAAGAGAGGTGGCACGTCATCGTTAAATCGTAGCAGAAATATCGTCGTTCAATTTCGCTTGGCACGCTTAAAAAAATGCTTCAGCTCGTCGTCGTCGTCGTCGTGATCGTCGTCGTCGTTGTCGACAGCAACACCAACGGCACGACGATATATCGGCGTGGCGGAGCTTTTTTTTGATCTTGCCAAAGAATTCATTAAGTATTACGGGCACGCGGTTAGGTATTAATACGCGAAAGGGCTTGGCTGGGCTGGCTGCCTGCCTGCTTGCTTGCTTGCCTCTGCCTGTTTGGCTGAGAGAAGGGTGGAAGTGGAAAACGCAGTGCACGTTTTGTGCTTGGCCGAGCGCGAGGCAGGGTGCGTTGGAGAGGCAGGTGAAGGAGGTGGATCTCTTTTCTCAGCCACCCCTTTTGTTACCCTCCCTCCCTTCCTCTCTTACTCCTTCCTCTCCTGCTTACCTTTTTACCCTTCCCCTTTATCGTGGCAGTATCGTTGCTTCACTTGCTTCTAACTTCTCTTTTTTATTCTTTCTTTCTTTCTCTCTCTCTCTCTCTCTCTCTCTCTCTCTCTCTCTCTGTTTCTTCTTCTTCTTCTTCTTCTATATCTTCTTCTTTTTCTTACCTTTCTTCCATTTGTAAGTATTACTCACTCTTTTATCGAGAACTCTTCAACCTGTGCGTGCACGACATTTTCTATCTTACCTCCTTTCTTTCTTTTTTTATTTTTTAATTCTCTTCTCCCTTATAAATTTTATATATACATAGTTACGTATGTGTTATCGCGCGTAACTGCTGCGCGAAAAGCATTTCTCCGTGTTGAACGTCGGAACTCGGCGAAGAGAAGCTAAGGAAAGATAGATGAAGAGAAAGAGAAAGAGAAAGAGAGAGGCGTCGTGAGAGGGGTGTAGGGGTGTAACTCGGAAAATGTTGGCCGGACGATAGAGATCGGATAGAAAGGCGAAGAAGGAGATGGTTGGGTAGCAACCTTAGCGTTGCTGGAGTGCATTTGGCCATCAAATAACATCGGCAGCGCCTATAACCGGCTTACGTACCGACATAAAGTCGGCTTGGGCTCTCTCTTCCTTCCTTCCTTCCTTCCTTCCTTGCTTGCTTCCTTTCTTCCTTCCTTCCTTTCTGAATCATCTCTCTTTCTCTCTCTTTCTCTCTCGACTCTTCGCCATCTCGTAGCCACTAACTCGTGATCAGACCGTCTAACCATCGTCGAACTACCGTCGTATCAGGAGTTGCGGCTCTTGGGGCGGCTTAAGCCTCGCGATATCAGTTGATTGGGTCTTGTGGGTAGTATCCTATACTCGCTAAGAAGAAAGCTCTGCTCGAAGCTTTCTCTTTTTTCTTTCTTTTTTCTCTCTCTCTCTCTCTCTCCTTTTTTTTACGCTTCGTTCTTCGAGTCAACCATCTCCGAGGAAGATTCCTAATAATAAATAATAGCTACCCGGTACACGCGTTTACGCGTTTACTCTTATGCTTAGCTCGGTTCATCTCTAGGGAATAAATTTCTTCGAGATTTTCGACTGAGTGGAATCGATTGATCGATCATTTCTTTTTTCATATCGAAAGAGAAAAAAGAAATTATTAAAACTTGTATCATTTAGTTCGATCGAGAAAGATATCTATTTTGTTCGAATATCGATATTTTCTAATTAAACTTTGACCCTTCCCTAAACTGTTAAGATACTTTCTCGGATTAACGAATGATATCTAGTACTTACCTACTACGTGTTGTTCCGTGCTTGCGGCGGAACCTTACAGATAACAGAGAAACGATCGCAGTTCGCAGACCGAGGGTAGTACTAGCGAACCAATAACTTGCCAATATCGGCATTACTGGCGTACTGAACGCAATATAAACGTTTATTACCCAATGTACGTCCGTTCGTAGCCCCTAACCGTGTGCGACTTCGTGTTCCCATTCGCTGCTTTTCCAACAGAGGCTCTCAATTCTTATATTTAATATTTTTACATCTGTCATTCGTATGTCTCTTAGAAAAAAAAAAAAGAAAAAGACTGAATTATCTCGCTTCGCGTCGTTAATTCATAAGTAAAGTAATCACAAATAACTTAATTGCTATAACCAACGATATACGATTTTATATACGTATGTATATGTATACAAAAATAAGTATATATTACGTAATAAATTAATTAATCGTATCGATTATACAAAAAAAAGTAAATTTAATTGAATATAAAAATACTCGTATATTGTAAGGATTTGGAAGGGACATGAGAGCTACTGTCCAAAAGCATCTACCACAATACATGGAATGAAAGAAGGGCGAAAGCATCGATAGCCAAAATGTGAGAGAGAGAGGGAGAGGGAGAGAAATAAAAAAAAAGAGAGAGAGAGGAAAAGATAGAAAGAAAGAAGGACCAATCTTTCTTTTTCTACTTTCATTGACAATCGTTCTTATTCGTCGACTTGCATGGAAACCACGTAGGTACTTACAGACATGGTAACCTTTTCTAGTAACGCGAACTGTTCTTTCTAGTAATGTACTCTATAGACGAAGAAGAAGAAATGGAAAAAGAAAAAAAGAAGGAAAGAAAGAAAGAAAGAAAGAAAGAAAGAAAAGATATAAAAAAGGGCGAAAGAAAAAAGAAAAACGAATGAGATAGGAAAAGGGTGAGAAGGAGGAAGAAGAGGAGGAGGAGAGGGTGGAGGAAGGGGAGTGTGTGGAAGGGAAAGAGAGATAGTGGAAGAGGAAGAGGAAGGGTGACGCGTTTTCCGTGTGTCCGGAGCACTTAATGTTTCTCTATCTATAGCGGTCAGGACGGGACAGGACTGGGATATTGTTATATACGACATTGTGGAGGACCCGAGGGCCGACCAAAGTAGGAGAAAGCCGAGGAGTAAAGAGAAAAGAGAGATAGAGAGAGAGAGAGAGAGAGAGAGAGAGAGAGAGAAGATATCGTCGACCACCAATTACCACCCGACCAAGAGTTATTGAAAAGATCTCCCAATGGGAGAAAACAAGCTCGTGGATGTGAAAAGCTCGCGCTCTTACTCGCACACGCTTTCCTACTTCTAATGAACACTGATTACCGTTTGCTACTATAGCTGATGATTTGCAACGACATTCGCATCTTGTGTGCGAGTGTGTGCGTTTGTATTAAAACTTTTTCTTATTTCTTCCTGAGAACATATTTTTATCGAAAGAATATTCACGTTTAAGAGTATAACAGTTATCTTCTATATCAACCCATGTCAGATTTTGCGAATAAGATTCATTAAAATTTCGATGAAGGGATAATTTTAAGATGGTTTAGTTATCGGAAATGCAACGTGAAAGGTATTATCGACGATAGAATTTCATAAAAGTCATCGTTAGGGATAAGAAGGAAGAAGAGAAAGAGGAAGAAGAAGAAGGAGGAGGAGGAGAGAACGTGGAAGGTCGATAAGAACACTCGATTTTCTTCGAAAAGCTGAGAGCTTCGACGCGGAATCTTTCTCCTTTCTAGCACGGCTTTATCCGGTAAACGACATAATTCGCTAACACCTCTAACTCCTGATATAACGGAGTATTAGTTTTGATGCTGTCTCGTGTCCTCTCTCCCTCTTTCACTCTCTCACTCTCTCACTCTCTCCCTCCTTCGATCTCTCTCTATCTCTCTCTCTCTCGTTCTCGCAAGCATCACCGAACGATCCCTCCCTCCTTCCTTATTCCTTCGTCCCCCCTCTTTACACGATCGACGCGGGAAGTCTGGATATACCAACACGTTCGTAGCCTCGTCGACGAGTCCCTCTTTACCAATTTTCCTCCTCAAAGCTCCATCGTCTTTGATCAGCTCTCGCAACGCCCCCTATTATGTCGCCGACGTCGATCCCTGGTGCAACATCTATCTCTTTCTCTCTCCTGTGTGTGTGTGTTTGCGCGTGTGTGTATGTATGTGTAGTAACGTAACTTCAGCTTTTCTCCTTCCAAATCTATCCGAGGTATATACGTTAAACAAGGCTTATGAATATATATGTATATAAATCTTTTATATAAAAATTTCTAAATAAATGAAGATATCAAAAAAGAAAAATGTATCGTTATCCTTCGTTTAAATTTTTTCCATCGAATATTTCGTACGCAACGTAACGCAGATATCGAATTAAAGATCGAAGAACAACACTTTGCTCTATGATCCTAACGAATTCAATGAAAAACTCAAAATGTATAGTATTCGTAAACTTGAAAGATCGAATATCGATGTTAAAAGAAATATTTCATAATTCTCGACTTTTAGTCGTCACTCTTGATTATCAAAGTATCGGGCTACGCCAATGAGCCGAGCATCAATTATTCCTTCTAGATTATGTTCCGTGCGATCTGTAAGATCCTCCGGCCTGTGACGTGACGTCGCCATCAATTTCATCCCCCTATCCATTCCCTCTCTCTCTCTCTCTTTCTATACATCGAACGACAAAGAAAGAGAAAGAGAGAGAGAGAGAGAGAGAGAGAGAGAGAGAGAGAGAGAGAGAGAGAGAGAGAGAAGAAAGTCTGGAAAATCTGCTCCGTCTCATCGATGGTAATGCCCTCCTTTTACGATCATCATATTTATAAACGTAACCCAGCGTCGTTTCCCCCTTCGTATATTCGCTCGGTTGATGAAAGGATCTCGTTAATTGGGAATACTGATGGCAGAGCGCGAGGATCGATCCTTTTCCCGGGTACTACCCCACCCCTCTATCCCTTCTTTCCTTCATCCTTCTCCTCTTCCTCCTCTTCCTCTTCTTCCATCATCGTCTCCTTTTCCATTCTCGGTTTCTACTCTCTTCGTTTATCCAACAGAAAGGAGGAGAAACGTTAACCCACCCCCTTCTTCCCCACTACCTACTCTCTACCTTTCTCTCTCTCACTCTCTGTCTGTCTGTCTGTCTCTCTCTCTCTCTCTCTCTCTCTCTCTCTCTCTCTACCCCTCGTTTCCTTCACCATAGACGAAGCGCACGCGAGATCACCGCGGCGGATAAGACCCGTGGGATCCCGTCAAAGGGAGCTTATATTTATGAGACTTTCGGCAAACAAATGGATAAATCTAATATCTTCGAGGCGAAAAGGCGAAGCTTCTTGAGAAACCGTAACCATTCTGCCAGACTTCCAGAAGGATTTTCCGTTTACGTGTTGGGGTAGGATTCTTAGTTCCGTATATGCCTGCCATCGAGCGTGTAGGCTTTGCGCTATCTAGTTATGAACGAATGGGAAGATTTGCACGATCCGGGACGGTTAACGGCAAGGGGAAATTTTAAAAGATTGTGATCGATCCGATAGTTCCATAGTTGGATATTTATAATATCGTATTAGAAAATCTCGAAAAATTGTTCAATTGGAAATGAAACTTAGGTTTCAGTTCGAGATCACGATGCGTCGATTACGAGTAATAAATAAATTGAATTGTTTCGATGTCGAGTCTCGTTTTACATTCTTTTCTTCTTATTTCTTTCTTTCTATAGAATTGATACAGTTTTTAACGTCTTATCTTTAAGATGTCAACGATAGAAAGTCGAACATTATCAAAGTTTATCCCCACCATCTTCTCCAGTATCGAAAGTTTCCTGCGAGCATACATAACTGCTACTTTAGGTATTAATAACGAGCAAGTTGCGGTGCAATTAGGACGCATCAGCGAGCACGTGAACGAAGGGACCTTCTTCGCAGTAGTGACAGTTGGCGTCATTAGGGCGACGTTCGGCTTTCATGCGAAGAAACTTATCATTCGTTTTAAAACAATTTCATAAGCCTTGTACGATGTAACAGAACGAGATACATAGGTAGATAGATAGATAGATAGATAGATAGATAGATAGACAGATAGATGGAGAGAGAGATAGATAAATAGATAGATATTTCCTATCGGCGCGTATCATCTCCGTGAGATCATCATCATTATCATCATTATCGTCATCATCATTGGCAAAATCGTCCATCCGTCCGTCCGTCCGTCCGTCCGTCCGTTTGACCGACGTTTACGGCGCGTCATTTCCGCTCGAAGATAGCAACGCACGCAGCCTGTAAAGGCCGCATGGCACTCAAACATCTGTCCAAACGAGTTAGCTAGATCGTTCGATTCATTAAAATTTTCCTTTTTTATTTTTTCTTTCTAATTTTTTTTTTCGATCTTTACCATCTATACGATAATACCCGATCGAATGTCGATTATCGATGATACTTTCTTACTCGCTAGTTTTTTTTATTTTTTATTTTTGTATGTGGTTTCTTTTTCTTTTTTTTTTTTGGACACAGATATGCATCAAGTCGTTTAGTAATTATCGTCGATGAATACAATGTATTTAATGTTTTCATTAATGGGAATTACACATGGGAAATAACGAAGGATGAAGATGAATCGGTAAAGAAAATGATCTCGATATGTTATTACTACGATTATTATTATTATTATTATTATTGTTATTATCATCATATCGCGATGAATCTTGCGAACGAGCTGGTATCAAAAGAATGAGAGAGTGCCGACCTATCTAAACTCGGAATCAGTCTGGCTATGGGTTCGAAGCCTTTAGTAGTGGCATTTATACCTCTCATCATTATTATTTGAGTTGATTGGAAAGACTTGCGATAGCAGTTATAATCTCTCCTTTTAACGCGTATCCAACGGTCATCGTCGTTTCGTGTTTCCTCGCTCTTCGTAAATGTCATCATCATCAATTCTTCTTCTTTCGTACGCGTGTTACTTGCCAGTCCAGCAGCTGCTACCCGAACACACGTTAATATTTTAGTATCGAGAGTATGTGTGCTCGTTCGCTCGACTCACGTAATATCTTTGGAAGGCGATACCCAAATAAACACGTAGTTACGATTGTTAATTTTAATTGGTCGAGGAAACGAAAAGAAAAAAAGAATTCGAGGAACAACAAAAAAAGCAACGAAAATTAATAATAAAAATAATGATAATAATAATAGTAACAATAACAATAATAATAATAATAATAAATAAGATAAAAGGAGGATAGAAAAAAGATATAGGACGAAAGAAGACAGAGAAAGACAGACAGACAGAGAGAGAGAGAGAGAGAGAGAGAGAGATCAGAAAACGAGTATTCTAGGTTACATCCTATTCGAAGTTAGACGGAAATAGAAAAAGATATACAAAGAAAGAGAGAGAGAGAAAGAAAAAATGAAAGAAAGAAAGAAAGAGGCATCCCTCGAATCACGGATACCAAATACCGTTTCGTTCTCCAACGCCATTAAAGATGCCATAAAAGAAGCGGTCGGCGATGGTCGAGTCGGGCCCGACTGGTGGCAAAAGCACTGGGCGAAATTTGTCAGTATTAAATAAATAACCCATAAAGGCGGAACATCAATCCACCGCAGAAGCATTAACGCCCGATATAAGGGGGCGAGGTAGTGGCTGTTATTTTTCATACACCGGCAACGTTTTATATACGAGCGTGCCTATACCATCATCCTACGATCTTTCTCTCGAAAGCAAGAAAAGGAGGACTTCTTCTCCTTCTTCTTCTCCTTCTTCTTCTTCTTCTTCTTCTTCTACTGCTACTACTACTGCTACTACTACTACTACTACTTCTACATCCTCTTCTTCTTCCTCCTTTTTCTTCTTTATCTTCTTTCGTTCTACCTTCCTCGGTAAGGTTTTTACGATCTCCACGTTATACCGTATCGCGGACTTACATCGTAGATCAAAAGTGATGTGTCTATTATGACGTAAATACTTAAAGATCCCACGGGAACGTGTTACGAAAGAATATGAACATATTTTAACTTATACATAGAGCATTGGTTATCTATCGATACTTTATAGAACACAAGAGAGGGAGACCAAGAGAAATCTCTCGTATTCTTGAAAAAAAAAGAAAGAAAGAAAATTTACTTTGACAGGGAAAGCGAATATGTATCAGATTCTGAACGCAATCAGAACGAATATCACTGTATTAGAAATAGAAGAAGCAAAACGAAAGGAAAGAGAAAAAAGATTTGCTTCGATATGGAAAGTCAAAATGCATCCGGTTCTCTGGATGCAATCACAACAAAAATCACTCACTGAAGACCACCCAAATGGATTGCTCGTAGAAAGAAAGAAAGAGAGAGAGAACGAAAGAAAGAATGAAAGAAAGAATGAAAGAGAAAGAAAGAAAGAAAGAAAGAAAGAAAGAACGGCGGTGAGCTTTTGCGATGTTCAAAAGCATAACCGACGTATGAGAAAGATAGATATATAGAGAGTAAGGAGAGAGAGAAAGAGGTAGCCGCGTGCGATGAGGCGATATACAGCACGCGGTATAAAGCGGCGAAGACGAAAAGCGTAATCTTGCTAGAAAGACGGATGAGGGAGTGCAAAGAGAAGAGAAGAGAAGAGAAGAGACGAGTGTTCGAGAGAGAGAGAGATAGAGAAAGACGAAGAGAGAGGGAGAGAGAGAGAGAAGCAGATAGGAAGAGAAGAAGAAGAAAGTTCGTCGATACAAGGAGTCGATTGTAGGCGGCTGAAAGAGACCGCCGATCCTAGCCAGCGGTCTTCGAAGCACAGTGGGCGACTTATGCTTGAGCACGATATGATTCCGATGTCGAGATTACTATGGAAGAACGAGGAAAGAACGGACATACGGACATAACGTCCCCATCTCGAAGTCGGAGCGAACGCGGGTGGCTATTAGCTTTGGCTTTGATTGGCTGCGTTTAATGAGCCAGGCGACACGCGTATAAATTGCCGCGCACTGAGAATCTTCTTTGAAGATATTTCGAGGCGCTCGTCCGCTTGAATTCTGAGCAATTTTCTGGATCGTCCGTTCGCGAGACGCAACTCCGCAAGAAGAAGACCGCCTTCTCCATACAGTCCGCGCGCGGTACTCTTCTTGCTCCTATAATCCTCTCAGATTATTCGTCTTTATTTCTCTCTCTCTCTCTCTCTCTCTCTCTCTCTCTCTCACTTGTTTTTCTTAATTATTATTTTTCTCTTTCTCCTGCTTTTTTCTTCTTTCTCTCTTTATTTTTTGTTTCTTTTCTTTTTCTTATTTCAATTTCTTTTGACTTTCACTCTGTTCGTCCTTCTTTCGCGTTTCGAAGGTCAACGACCGATTCCAAGATCGACGATCTTGTTTCTTTTGCAAGAAAAAAATATGGCACAGACATGAAAATAATCAAGTACGATTGTTGCATTTTTACGCGATAATGTTATTGACGACGATCAGTCATGTCGGTCAAGTCGGTCCGTTCATCTGAGAATATCGATCTTATTATCCAAAGTCAACTTCGGATCACTCGGTTCGTACGATTAGGGCAGGATTAAACTTTCTAACCCAAATTTCGGAGAGGAAATACTCTTACAATCAAAAGTTTCGAAATATCCATTATTCATTTGTGTGACACGGTTTCGTTTTTTAAACAGTGACGATGATCTTGGTTAATGGTTAGAACGCGTCGTGTTAATGGTTCCAAAATATTTGTTAAAGTTAATCAGAACGATATGCGTTCTCCTTCGTTACGAGTTTGAATACTTTATATTGCCGTTGGATATCTTTGCAATTATTTCCCTTTATTATATATTTTCATTATTCATTTATTTACACCATTTGATGTATTACAATGATATCCGATGATAATAAAGTTAAATCGCCTATCGCTCGATCAACCATTGAGTATGTCCCGATCGAAGAATCCGACGAGATGGGATCGATCGATTACGACGAGGAAGATTCGATTCCTGAAAGTCCATGCGAGCCGAAAGTTTCGACCTTCGAAGTATATTTGAAAATTAAACCGAAATCGAAAAAAATTCCAAAGGGTATGTCGATCAATGAAAATGAAAACTATTACGAGGTATTAAATTCTACGACTCTTATAACGAAATTCAAGCCGAGCGTCGGCCGTAAAAATTGTAGATATCCTCTGGTTATAAGTAAAAAGAGCAACGTGGATCATAACGCGAGCAAAAGATATTACTTCACGAAGATATTTCAATCCGACGTATCACAAGCGGAATTCTTCGAGGAGACCATGAAAAAACGAATCGTCGATTTTTTGACAGGACAAAATTCAACGATAATGAGTTACGGTACGACTAATTCCGGTAAGACTTACACGCTTCACGGTACACCGGATCAACCGGGTTTGATTCCCCGTAGTATCGAGCACATATTCTCGAGTATAAATTGTACTCTTGTGCCTTGGTATAAACTCTATTCGAACAATACATTGATGAGCTTGGACGACAACGAGAGATTGGAGGAGTCGGAAAGGAAAGCGAAACTTTTGAGATCGCCTTTGATCAACACCGAAAGATTTACGGAAGCAAGAAAATCATTGGAGAATTCGGAAAGATCGATCATAGGATTGGGAAGTAAACGTGACGAGTGTAACGGGGAATCGATGTACGCCGTATGGTTGTCGTTCGCCGAGATCTACAACGACAATATTTACGATCTTCTCGATTTCGAGGAACCATTGAGAAATCGTCCATTGAAATTGATCGGTGATAAGAACGGTCTCACTTACGTTAAGGGATTGACAACGATCTACGTAACGACACCGTTCGAGGCTTGTCAAATTTTAGTTGCCGGACAAGCCAGGATGAGTACCTCGTTTACAACGTTAAATCCTAAATGTTCGAGGTCCCATACCATATTCACAATAGGATTGTTGAAGTATCAGAAAGCATACGCGCCCCACGAAACCGAAGCCAGTACATTGACTTTTTGCGATCTCGCTGGATCCGGACGATCCAAAGGATTAAGCGGATTAAGCAGCGAGAGATTGAAGGAGGCAAGAAATATTAACAAAAGTTTGTTGGTACTCGGTAGATGTTTAAAGACTGTTCGGAAAAAACAGAAAAAAGAATCAAGCAAGCATAGCAACGATCACGTAGCTGGTCCATTTCGAGAATCGAAATTGACGAGGATGTTTCAAAGAGCGTTGTCCGGCAACGAGCGCGTAACTTTTCTGGTAAATATCGATACTTCGTCGGAACTAATAAACGAAATTAAAAGTATATTGAAGGTATCGTCCATCGCGAGACAAATAACGTCCGATAAAAAGGAGTTGAAAAAATTTGGCACGAAAGAAGTATCCAATCGTCATAATTCAACAAGGATCAACGAGTCCGGAATTTGTAACGAATTTAAATCGTCCAGTAGCGTAGACGATGAGAACAACAAGACGATCTACAGCCCGAAAAATGTTATTGTCGAGGCCGATCGTAACGTTCAAGAGGAAAGTTCGAGGAACGTTTCGATCGTCGACGATCAAGTGGAAAATATTTCGGAGGAATGTATATACGCTAAAAAACGTAAGAGAGACGAGCTCTCGTTCGTAAGCGAGACGGACGAGGACGTTATCGTTTACAAAGACTTGCAAGCTGAAAATATTGACGCTACGAGAAAGATACGGGATTTGGAAAACGCACTGAATAATTTGCAATACGAGAAACGCATAGTGCTAGCTGAAAATAATAAATACAGTTCGGAATTGGTGCTGCTTAAGAGGGAATTAAAGGATTTTCAAGATCTCGCAAAATCTGAGATATCCAAATTAAATATCCCCGAAGACGAGGTGAACGACGATATGGATAATTTAGCGCTTAAATTGAAGAACGTTATAGACGAGAAAAAGAGATTCATCGGGAAACGTATATCGGATTTGAAAACGTTTTACGTCGAGGAGGAAGCGATCAACGACGAATTGAACGAAATAAACGAATTGAGAAAAGAACTTTCGGAAAAGACGATTAATATACAAGCGCTGACGATACAATTGGAATCTTGTGAGAAAGAATTGAACGAGACCGAGCTGGCTTGCAAGGATGCCGAGAATAGGAACGTTATCTTATTGAAAAAAATCGAGGCATTGGAAAGCGTCGTAAGGTACATGGAGTGCGAACGAAAGGATTCGTTCACGCCTCAACCGCCATATTATTTGGAGGAAATATCGCCGATAGATACCGATAAGATATTTCTACCTCAATTCGAGAAAAATCATTCGAGCGTCGACGGGAGATTATCGTCCATCACGGAAATCTTATATTTCGGTGACGGTATCAACGAATTACCAAGAGATTTCATCGTTCAAGCTCACGTCGACGTTAAGAAACGCGAGAACGATCTCACGGATACGAAACGTTTTATCAAAGGAAATCGTTCGAACGTCGCCAGTATTATGAACGAGAAGAAAAGTATGTTCGAATTTTCCGGGAACGATTTTAGATCGAGCGACGCCAGTAGTAAAAACGATTCTGGCATCGTAATCGAAGAAACCATCGATTGGAAGCTCGTCTCTGCCAACTCGAACGATAAAAGTATGATCGAGAACGAAAGCGATACTACGGTGTTGCGAAAAGAATCGAAACAGTTGGAGAAATCAGCGGATTTGGTCGACGCGAGAACGTACGAGGAAGAAAGAACGAAGCAACGTGAATTGAACGAAAGATTGAAATTAATGGAAGAAACGGAAGAAACCGGAGAAATCGGACTCGTACCGAGGAGGTCTTTTCGACCTCACGACTTTAATTGTCAACGTTTGGAGGACCTATCGCGATGGTTGAAGCACAGATTGGATTTACAGATGGCGTATTGCAAGATAGAACATTTGTCGAAAATGAACGAGCTCAAGAGAGATTTAACGTCGAAGACGATCGATCTGAACGAAGCGAATCAAAAAATAACGAAGGCTAATCGCGATCTAAGCAAGTTAAACGATTTGACGGATCGATTGAACGATGTAACGGCGATCGTCGCCGAGTATCACAAGGATAGGAAAGAACTGTGTCAGGAATTACGTAAACGATTGGAAGTGCAATTAAGTTTGGAAATGAAATTGAAATATTTTGTGTCATTGGTAGAAGAGAAGGAGGAGGAGATAACGCATTTGAGAAAGGACGTAACCAATATCTTCCATACCAATTCGACGAACAAAGAAAAGATCAAGGAACTCGATAACGAAATAATCGATATAAAGGAAAGAATGGATTCGATTAGAAAGGAGCTGATAAACTCCGAGGAATTGCGTATCGAGATAGAAAAGAGTTCGAGAGAGGAGATCGATGATCTTAAATCTAAATTGGTAATGTATGAAAATAAAGCTACGTTGTTAACGCGTACCGTCCAAGATCTCGACGACAAGAAAGACGAACTTATTCGAGTTAAAACCCAATTGCTTCGTAAGGAACGTGAAATGAGTTTGTTCAAGAGTAACAGAGACGCGACCATCAAGAAGTACGAATTTCTGATGAAGCAATTGCAGGACGAGAACGACAAGTTGAAAGATCAAGCGCGTTACGAGTCAACATCGGTATCGACAGGGGTCAAAGAATCGGCCAATTGTCCGGTCCGAACGCGCAACAAGTTCAAAGTTTCCGAGTCATTGAAGAAATTAACTCGTGGTGGTTTCGCTAAGGGTTCCGATGGTAATTGGAAATCGAATTATCTTCGTAGAAAGTCGAACGACGAAAAATCGGTGGCATCGACGTCTAACTTTTCGGTATCCAGAGTTTCGAGTTGTCACGAGACTACCAACGTAGATTCGGTCTCGTCGGAGAACACTGCGAAGTTTACACGGGAAAAGGAGGAAGATCAAACGTTTACCGATCGAGTACGTTCATTCGAATTTGTTGGAACGAATTTCTATCTGTCAACGGTATTATTAATATATATACCCAACGTTTCAGACAGAAAGCGACGTAGACTCGAACGAGTCGGATTCTCGAGCGACTACCGGAAGTTCCGGAGGAACGGACGACGATTACGATACCGAGGAAGATTCCGAGATTATTTGCTGTAGGCCGCCAAGACGAAACAGAATGTCTGGTTGGATGAGAATAAGGAGAATCGATGCCAGAACGGTATTGACGCATTGTTCGGACATAGAACTCGACGGGGATCGATCCGATTCCGCTTAAGTTTCATTCGAAAAGAAAAAGAAGAAGAAGAAGAAGAAGAACAATCCACCCGAAGAGATTATCAGAGATCATCAACGTTAACTTTCAAACGATTTTTGCATTTCCTTTTATTATTCCTCCTCCGCGACATTGTCCCTTTTTTCCTCTTATCATTTTTTTAATTTCTTTTCTTTTTTTCCCCTTCTTAATTACTATTATCGTTCGTTTCGAGATTGAATCCTTATGATTTTTTTTTTTTTTTAATAGCATTCCTTAAAATGTTTTTCATACGACTTACGAAATAATATAATTCCCTCGTTATTCTTAATCGGCCGCGTATCTTATTAAATTTGGCACGTAGAAAAGGCAAAAAAAGAATTCGAATTATCGATCTGCGATATCAACGTAATATCGGACATTCTCCCGGGACAAGATTACCCGTAATGGCAAAACGTGGTTCCAACGTTCGTTACAATAAGCTAGCAATCCCTTCCTCTCCTCCCGATCACCCTCCCATCTTGCCTCCCTCCTCCCCCTCACCCAATCTCGGTGCTGGTCACCCCAATGGAGAGTAGAAACCATGCTTAACCGGCTTGGCTATTGGGGCAAACCCTGCTTGGGATTTTATTGCCAATATGCTATAATTTTCGACATTAGACGCCGCTGACGCTTTTCGGGCTCTCATTATATCTCATGGCGTATCCCAGAACGAAATCTTCTTCTCGCGAAAGTATCGACCAGGGTCTATGCCCGTTTGCGGCTACTGATAGATGAAATTATGAGCGAGGGTCATCGAAATTGGATTGCTTCTATATATATATATATATATACACACATACATAAAGACACACATTTTCGTCTATTCTCCCTTGCCTTCTTTTTTCATCACCTTGCTTTCTCCTTATATCTCGATTAGTTTTTAAATATTTCCTTTCATTTCTTTATTCTCTCTCTTCTTTTTTTCTTCCGATAACATCAAGGAAATTTATTTATTTATTTTTTTTTTTGGTTTTTTCTCGTTGTCCTTTTTTAAGAAAAAGAATTTAGACCAAGCGATAGTCTCTCTCTCTCTCTCTCTCTCTCTCTCTGTAGATAAAACTCGTTATTGGAATTGTCGAGGGTTTTCGACGATACGGCGAGAGAGAGAGAGAAACGCGCCATTTTCGCTCTTAGACTTTTCCCGTCGTACGGTGATTTCTTCGGGTAAATGTACCGCGCGAACTTTTCCTCTTTCAATTGGCAATAAGATTTGATCGTTGAGGAAAATATCATCCAATTTCCTTTTTCTAAGAGAAAGAGAGAGACGATAACGTTTGCTTCTCTAACAGACTTTCCATCATTTATTTAAACTTTGATAGTCGTTACTTAAAAACTCAATCAATCGCTCGTCAAACGAGGATTAATCTATCATTGAAAATCCACGAAAATCTGTTTTTCTTCATTATTTCTTTTCTTTTTTTTTTTTTTTTTGATCAATAATACTCGTGAAAAAAAAAGATGATGAAAAAGAAAAAGAGATAGTCGAATGAATAAAGAGAAAAAAATGTTAGAAGGAGATGCTCGTTGTACTTCTGAGGAAATCTGTCGTTCGTATATATACATATGTATATATATATATATATATATATATATATCATGTATATATATATATATATATAAAATAGCAAATGTACGACGAAGGTCGAAGGCCATGGAAACGGATGGTTAAGTATAATAATCGAGAAGAGGTAGGGGAAGAGGTAGCAAAGTCATTTCAGAGTCACAAGTTTCCTCGAGACATTAGTTTATAATTCGGCAATCCCGGATCAGTATTTGTCACGATTAGTCGAGCCCTCGTCGGCCTAGAAGAGCGTTTCTATTCTTCCTTCTAACGCACACGAATCTCGAATATATCCGCTTTCCACTTTAGTGTCTCGTCTCATCCCCTTTCTTCTTCTTCTTCTTCTTTGAAACTCGCGTCCCGAATTTTCATTAATTTTGCCAATCCAACCCAACCAAACTATCGTCATAGTTACGCACAATTTCGAAGCGACAATGTTCCGCTCTATTCCGAGATTGACATAAAACTGACAAGAGGAGAATTTCGAGAAAGAGAAAGAGAGAGAGAGAGAGAGGAAAAGAGAAGGGACATGTATATAAAGTGGAAGACGCTGGTTATAACGTTGACGGTCGTGCAGTAAGTCGTTCCAGTTCAAAGGTCGAACTACCGTAAGGATTATACATATTTCCCGTGTCATTTACCTTTGAAGTTAGAACGACTGAGCTTTCAGACTTTTCCTTCCAAGTTTGGTGGTCTTTCGGTCTTACCGAGATCGAAATCGAGTTTACTCGAGCAAGAACTATGAACTAATTAATAATCCGACCGACGTAGGATCGTTTAACGTGGAATGAAATGCGTTTTCGGCAAATGTAGGATAAAGTAAATCAAAAAAAAAAGAAAAAAGTAAAATACATTCATCTTTTTGACGATATATAATAAAAAAAAAAGAAAAAGAAAAAATACACAAGAACAACGTTTGTTAGTTACGCGGCAGACGAATAATATCTATAAACGAGCGAATAAGAAAGATCGGATCAATGATATTCTTAGAATATTTAGTAACTAAGAGAGAAGAGAAATACAGTCGGAAGAAATATGCGCGATATACGGTTGCAAAAGATGAAGAGAGAGAGAGAGAGAGAGAGAGAGAGAACGTCGAGCGTAGAAAGCAAAGAGCCGGAAAGTGGGTGGGGGTGGTTCTGGGGTGATTCCAGGGTGAGAGTGAGGTGTGGAGAGAGGGAGATGGGAATAGGGGGAGGGAATTGTAGACTCGGAGTGGGGGAAGGAGAATCGTAGCATGCGAAGCGAGCGAGCCGAACAATAAGCAATAATAGGTAATGCAATTCAAACGTTGAGGCTGGCAATACTCCGAACTCGACGGGGTGGTTACAATGCCGGGAAATGCCTGCCTTGCATTTCCCGCGAAACGGGAGCGGAGAACGGAGACAATCGTACAATACGGGACGTTCAGGTAGTCTATTGCATATTTGCCTTTACGCAATTCTACTCGCGAGCGCGCACTCGGGCGCACGATATTACGCAATTCCGATTTATCCAGTACCACGTGGAAAGGTAATCGTGGATACCTAAAACGGGAACGGGTATTTAATCCAACAGAGAGCGATTCGTCGTCCTTCTGTTACTCCGGCGTTCACCAGAAATACACTTCCTCTCGGTCTTTAGATTACATAGATTAATTTCGACAATTATCCTGTAGTATTTTATTATTATACACCGCGAACATATCCTCTCTTTTACAGTTCGTCAAATTCTACGATATTTATTCGCGATGTGCGTACGTGGATATGGATATATGTGAATGAGAAAAAAGAAAAAATGGATCGCGATTACGAAAGATCGAGGATGATCACCGAGAGAGATTATGAGAAATTTCGAAACTGTAGCGATTTAATAAGAAAATGTATCCTTTGGATATCGACGAAATCGTTGAGGTGTCGTAATCGAGGGGAGTTTGGAAGGGATAGGGGGTGGATGGAGGAGAGGAAAGAGTAGATTTAACGACGAGGAAGATTCCTCGTAGACTTGGCCGTTCGATACTAGGAAACAGGGGTTCACGCATGTACAGAAACGTATTTTGGCGTAGGAGGACGTAGGGAAGGAAATTTCGGTGGAGAAAGGGATGAAAGAGGGAGGATTTGTAGGAGGAGGAGGTGGAGGTGGAGGTGGAGGAGGAGGAGGAAGGAGGAAGGAGGAGAGAGGCAAGGGGAGAAGAAGACGGTCTCTCGGTGTAGGCGGAATCGAGGAGATGAAATCGTTTGTTCTAATATCACGGGAGCTCCCTGCGCTCGGCCCCGAAGCCCCGAAGATGGAACTTTGCTGGCTGGAAATTGTCCGGGTGACGTTGCAAATGGGTCAGACGATTCCAACCTGGTCTGCTTGTATCTACGCTATGGCGCACACGTGTTTTCGACATCGGCAGACGTTACCGTAGTCGTTGCTGATGGTGGTAGTGGTGGTGATGACGGTGGGGGTGACTATAGGGCCGCTCTTCTCTGCCAGAGATCTCCGGGGAGTAATTCGTAAGGTTCCGTTCGATGTTCCCAGAAAAGAGGAAGAAGAACAAGAACAAAAGGAGTAAGAAGAAGACCGATAGGGAGGGGATGGAAAAAGAGAGAGGAGCCCTTTAATCCAACGTTTCGAAAAGAAACCACTCGTATGGTTTAAATAAATTAGACGATTCTAATCTTAAGTAGGAGAATGTCGTTTAAAATCTTTACCGTTACGAGTGGTGCTACGTTCGTTGTTTCGAATCTTTCGAAGGAGTCACGCGATCTTACGAGGCGGACGATAGGGTGGAGGTGGATAAAGAAGTAGCAGGTTTTATAAGAGGGAGAAAGAAGACGAAGTAGAAGAATAAATAGGGACGATAATAGAGTGGGGGTATAAGAGGGTGGAAGGTAGGGGTGGTAGGGTAAGGGACACAGGATATTCTCGTAGCAAGGATTTATCCGCTCTCGCGGACTCTTATATGCCAGGAACGTACGAATCTGATTCGGGCGAGTGGCCCGAAGGCGTGTCCGACTACGGAGCCACACGTTCTCCCCCGGCGCAACTTACCGCTACGATTTTATTCGTTTTTACATATGGGTAACGCGGACCGCTATGCGATAAGAAAATGCCCCTGATATTTCACGTTTTTATATGCGGCCGTTTAGCCTTGAGGTGTTGGCCGAGGTACTAGCATCGTAGCCTCTGGCCCCATACATCTCTATAGGAACGTTATGTAGAACGGGAGCTCTCCTGGCTCTCGAGTCCTGATATGCGAAATAAGTAGCCCTTGGCATATGAAAAGTCAGGGGAGAGGTCTCATTAACTCGGCCTCCTACGAAGATGGTCCCTATTTCTTTTCTTTCTCTTTTTCTTCCTTTTTTCTTTTTCTCTTTTTTGTCGATCCTTCCTGAGAGAGAGAGAGAGAGAGAGAGAGAGAGAAGGAGAGAAGGGGAGAGCGAGAGAAAAAAAAGATCGTTCTTCGATCCTGGCACGGATGTATTTTCTTTTTAAAAATAATCGC
Source organism: Vespula vulgaris (assembly GCF_905475345.1). Lineage (NCBI taxonomy): Eukaryota > Metazoa > Arthropoda > Insecta > Hymenoptera > Vespidae > Vespula > Vespula vulgaris. The sequence continues at coordinate 2,908,094 of NC_066602.1, read as the reverse complement.
ACTTGTTCTCTTTTCTCCTTTTCTTCTCTTTTTTCTTTCTTTTTCTTCTTCTTCTCTCGCATGTCCTCGCCCTCGTCTCGTCAATTAGTCGTTGTTCTTTCTTGCGATAAAATCGATAAAAATCATTCGTCGAAAAGAAACTTTCGCTCTCGTAAATACACACGCACACATATGTATATATGAGCAAGCATACTTGCGATCTATCTCGACGCGTGCCCTAAACATATCTATACCTATACGCGCTCTCGTGTAACAAGACGGCACACGGTCGAAGGTTTTGAGTGGCTATTGAGATGATGCTCGGTTCTCGAGCTACCCTGACAGAAGAGCAGTACCAACCAAATATCGGAGGCAATGAGGCGGGCTACTTTTAACAAGACGATCTCCCGTCATGAAACTCTCCACTTCACCGATCCCATCTTTCCCTTTTACTCTTCGTCCCTCCTCTCTCTCTCTCTCTCTCTCTTTCTCTCTTACTACCACCACCCCCATAACCCACACGCCTTTTTTCCTTCTTTCCTTCGTACCGCGATACGAATCTATTCGATACGAAACGTACCCGATGTGCTCTCGTTGTTATGAAATCCCATAAAATTACGAGCACCGGCGACAAAGGTCGACATTGATCCGCGATTCCGTTAACGAGCCCCACGAGAAAGAGAGAAGTAACCGTAAGGACCTAAAAGAAGCTGAACCACTGGCTACGATGGTTTTATCTCTCTCTCTCTCTCTCTCTCTCTGTCTCTCTCCCTTTCCTTTTTTCCTTTCTTCTTCTTCTTTCTCTCCATTTTCTTTTCTCTCTTTTTTCTTCCCCCCCGTGAATCGTCTTTTAAACGGGTTCGCGAAAGAGAAAAAGAAAAGCATCGTTCGACGTCGTAGATGATTCACGGTACGCTCGTTTCTTTAAGGATCGACTCGCGCCATTTTTAAAGCGATTTCTCTTTTCAACCGTGCAGAACCTCGTTCGCTCTCGCGGTTCCTTTTAATTTACGCGGTTCGCATCGGCGGTGTCTACCGGTTGATTGTCCCTCGAACGAGCATCAGATAATAGAGAAGTCTGCTCTTTTCACGTTTATTCTTCTCACGACGATCAATGATGTTCTTCTTTTCGAAATATCGTCTGAGCGACAAACAAAATGAGCAGGGAAAAAGAGAGAAAGAGAAAGAGATAGAGGGAGACCCGAGTCGTTTGAAATTATTCGTCGTGTGTTACGGAGATTTGGGTCAGAGTTTGCGGAACAGATACCACATACCTTTTGTCGGTCGTCCAGGTCCACTTCCTTCCTTTCTATTCCTCAGAAATGTTTCAGGTAACTACGGAAAAGAGTACAGCGGAGAGAAAGAGAGAAAAAGAGAGAGAGAGAGAGAGAGAGAACAAGCTGCTCTCGCGCGATTGCGTCGGAGTAAAATTTGCGAAACAAAGCGACGATTTGTTGAAATTTATCGGGCCCGCCGCGCAATTAGGCAAATAAGCAGTCTAACTGGGAATAGGAGTGGTAAAACCAAGAGAACGCAGGATAGAAGGAAGGGTGTAACGACAAACAATCTCTCTCTCTCTCTTTCTCTTTCTCTTTCTCCGTCTTTCAGCAGCCAGGGTGATCAACCCTCCGCGTTCGGCTCTTTCTCCGTCTCGTTCGCGAGTAACAACATTTCATTTCATTTGTTCATCCCTCGGAGTTCCTCGTGTTCCTCGGCTCTGTCTTCTCTTTTTCCATTTCCATCTACGTTACAACGTAACGTCGAACCTCATCCCTCCACTCCTCGAGTTGCTTCAATTCGAAACACCCTCTAATTTGCTCCTACGAACGTATAACCTCTTTTGCGAAACCTCTCTCCGTCCTTCTTTATCACCCTTCCCATCCTTTATCTCTCATCCTTTATCCTTAGTTCATTAATAAGAAAAAGTTCGAACGATTTCGTATCATCGAAGGATATTATCGTTATCAATTAATACCGATATTCAAAATTAACTCGAAGTGTTCGGAAACCGTTCGATTTAGATTCCTTTAATCGACTTTAATGAGTCGTCAGAAATATTCGTTCTGGAAAGTTAACTCGTATCGGAAAGAAACGAAAAGACGAAGAGTCAATAATCAATTGACTTCGTTCTGGTTTTTAGATTGGACGGTCATTTTTTTGGGATAGCGTGGAAGAGGGAGGGGAAGGGAAAGGAGGAGAGACACGCAACCTTACGTCTCGACGTATCTCGACAAAGAATCGCTCGACAAAGTTCGCGAGGGTGATCGACGAGCGGCTGCGATAAAAGGACAGACATCGATAATTAACAGGTCTTTTTTTCTTTTTTCTTTTCTTTTCTTTTAAGAGAACGCCTACGTCCTCTCTTTCTTTATCCCTTCCCTTTGTCCGTTTTGTTTCCTATCCATATTTGCGAGCAACGACCCCGAGAGATCAGAAAGCAGCGTGAACGCGGTGAACGCTTAGAGAGTAGTACGACGTAGTACGACGAAGATTTCAATTCTTGGAATGAAAATTGTCGATCAATTTAGCAATTGACCTAAAATTCCGCCATAATAAAGCACAATCTACGGCCCACATGGAAACCGTCGCTCGGGTTCGGTGTGTTTTTAGTTTACCGTGCCGCATTATATTGCCCGCAACGCCAACGGCGGAATTACTCACGCCCCGGCCGGATTTTCTAACGGGTGATACGCATCGAAGCATCCAAAGTCTGACGTATATATTACTTTCTTCGTTTCGAACTTTAACTACTTCGCTTTGCAAAACTTTGTTTAACTATTTCGATTTTTCTTTCTACTTGATTGTTTGAACATAGTTACGTGCGTATATCACGTTTGTTAATAGATAGAGAAAGATTCATTATTTCTTTCTTCTTTTTTTTCTTTTCTTTTCTTTTCTTGTCGTACACACACGCACACAGTTTCGAAGGAACGCATACAACCTACCATCGGCAACTATCTTTTCCGCTAAAAGATACAATTCAAAGTTAGTCGCGAGCTATGGACTAGTTACGTGGTTTTAACTACGAATGTTGTAACTAACGTCATGCATATCTATCTACGTACCTACATACGTATTTATGTACGTATATACGTACAAAGAACGACACGATACGCTTGCTTCTATCACCTTCTACCACCGCTAATTCAATTAACCGTCAGCAACGTCGTTTCACAATTAAAATGCAATCAGTCTTTTTCCACGGTAAAAGAAAGAACCGAGTAAGTAACAAGAATTCTCTTGATCCCGCCTTTTAACGATGTACTTATCTACGTTTACTTAGGGTCAATGTCGTTTCGACCTTGGTACAAATTTTTTAAATTTGCTATTCGGAGTTGTACGTACGTATACATACATATATATAAATATATACATCATCGTATCGACGAGATCGTCGCGATAAGAAAAGAAATCTCGAATAAACGCGACGGAAATATCTCCTCGTGATATATTTTGAGACCGAGTTGTCTCTTTTATCTTTTCATTATTATCCTTCGATCGTCTTGACTTTATTACGAAGGACACGTGTAGTTATGTTTTCGACGTCACCCAGTACCTACGGCGTTTCCGGACCGATGAGTAAGATCGCGTGCGTAGAAAGGGCCGAGAGAAAACGAGAGAGAGAAAGAGAGAGAAAGAGAGTAATTAAGTTCTCTCTCTCTCTCTCTCTCTCTCTCTCTCTCTTTCTCTCTCCCTGTCTCTCGACTTCTCTCGTCGCGCGCGGAGAAAGGAAGCCGAGCAAAAGACGGCTTTATTCCCTTCTTCGTATGTCATTATTTGCGCATTGGCGCAACTGTTCTTGAGGAAGAGGTCGAAGGAGGTCTATCGTCGGTTAACAACATTCGCCGTTTTATATAGAGCTCACGGTGCATATTCACGAGGCTATTTAACTCCTCGTGTACCTCTCGGATTTCTACCGACAGACGTACATACATATGTAAGTAAATAAGTAAGTAAGTAAGTAAGTACGTATTCGTTCTACCGTGCGTTGAAAACAGCTGGACGATGAAACGGAAAGAAGAGGTAGAGGCAATTACCACCACCAGAAAGATGGCGAACGATCTTAAGCTAATAATTTTTCTTTCTTCGTCTTAGATACGTACGTACATATCTCTTACACCGTTTTCGTATCGAATTAATTTTTACGAAATGACATATACAATTTTTCTTATTACGTTGTCTTATCGATCGATCGTATAACAGAGGGAGATATCGAAGGAATTTTTCGTAAAACGGTCGAAATGTTGAAATCCGTCGAAGAGACAGAGTATAACGCGGGAGGAGAATCCCGATGTGTTCAGCATCTGGTCCTGAACGTTTACGGTTTATAATGCGCTTCTTACGTCGAGTGACCGACGCGAACGCGAACGCGAAACATCAAACGTTCGAGTTGGTTAGAGTAGGACGGAGGAGAACGGAGGACGAATAAAAAGCTAAGAGGAAGAAAGATCGTAGAGGAGGAAAAGAACGGAGGAAGGAATCGAAGAAGAACACGAGTGGCGTGGACGGAAAGAGAGAGACGAAGAAAGAGATACATGAATAGAGAGGGATAGAGAGAGAAAGAGAGAGAGAGAAGGAGAAGGTTTCCAACAGTGCAACAGTGCGCGGTACGTCGGCACTTTGTGCTCACACAATCGTAAGATCATGCGCGCCTTTTTTCGTCGTGCTCGAAGAAGAGAGAGAGGGAGAGAGAGAGAGAGAGTGCACTCGCGAGAAAAACTTAAATTGATGCGAGTGGCTCGCGAGAGCGAGACGGCCGGTGCCGACTGTCGGTCGATGAGAGAGAGAGAGAGAAAGAATGAGAGATAGAGAGAGAAAGAGAGAAAGAGTCGGTGGCAATGAGAAGTAGCATTGAAAAGAAAAAGAGAGAGAGAGAGAGAGAACCTCGATAGCTCGGATCAAAGGAACATCGAAGGAAGTCGATGGAAGATGAGTAATTAATCGCATGGATTTATTCTCTCGCATAAAGCCGCTATAAAGTATAAAATACAAACGTACGTCTTACATATTTCGTAAGTAGATAGATACGTACGATCGAATTAAATAAAATGGAATCTCTATTGTGGTTTTTCTAAGTTCTTTGAAGATTCTATTCTATTCTAGTCTCTTACACGGACCTTAGTTTACTCTCTCTCTCTCTCTCTCTCTCTCTCTCTCTCTCTGTATTTTAGTTAACAAGGTATATCAAGAGCGATTAAAGTCCAAACAATCTTGAAGAAAATTTTCCTAGAAACGTTCTCTCTCTCTCTCTCTCTTTGTCTATCTATCTATCTATCTATCTATCTATCTCTCTTTCTTCGTCTCTTTCTTTGCCTTTTTCTTCTCCCCTCATCGAGCACGACGTAGTCTCGCACATGTTCCCTCGAGCGCTCTGTTTCGCGGACGTAGCAATTCGTTTGCTATCCTTGGCGTCATACGACGATAAGAACCGCGAAAAAAGGCCAAATTGCGTGGTGCCGAGCACGAGCGATAAATCACGAGGGCCGGGCCTTCTGTTTGCGGAGTTCCGTGAAAATCTATTATTCCTCGTACGACAGTCTTAATGAGGCAAAAAGCAGTGGCACCGTCAGGGAGTCATCGGCGCAGCTGCATCTGGTCCGTCCTCGTTCTCGTCGTCGTCGTGGTCGTGGTCGTCGTCGTAGTCATCGTACTCGTCGTAGTCGTAGTCGTAGTCGTAGTCGTCGTTGGTACTAAGTCGAGCCTCGGTGGTTTATTGAATTAGACGCCATTGTAAATCCACGTGCGTGTGCGTCTGCATGTATATCAAAAGTATCGCGTTGGATAAACATTTAAAAAACTAATTTCTCTTTTCTCTGTTTTTCTTCTTTCCTTTCGAAAAACGCGAAAAGTTTCCAAGCTAAGATTATTCGACGTTAACACAATCGCAACGTTAATTATATTCCGTCTTATTTCTTTGTTCGTAAAGGGAGACAGAGAAAGAGAGAGAGAGAGAGAGTAATCTTTTCCCTTGGTTTAATTCGACCTTTAAAATAAGTTTTTCCCAGGATCTTTTTAGTTGTTAGAACGTACAAAGAGTACGTGTAACTACGCATATAAAGGTATATAGAAGAAGAGAAGGAATTTTGTGTCGAGCGGTTGAGATCGTCGGGGGGTCGGGAACGAGCGGACGAGCGTGCGGGGGTGGTTGCATGGCGCTAACGGCACAGCTCGACTACGCGAGTTGCGGGCAGATTTGTTTGGTGTCACTTGCCAGCCGGTCGTGCGAGAGAGGCTCGCCGTCGAGTGCTCGGCCCGTCTCTCGTATTCGTTGCTCGTTTCACGCACACGCGTGTGCGTTCGTACCGAAAGAGAGAGAGAGAGAGAGAGGGAGAGAGAGTCGCGTCACAACTTGGAAGAGGGTCGGGGGTTGAATCGCGTGTAAAAGAGAGACGAGATCAGCGACGAATCCGCGAAATCGGTATACGCACGAAACCAGGGGTTTAACGATGCTCTCTTGCACCCTCTCTAACCCTAGCACACCGCCCTTCCAACCCTCTCTCTCTCTCTCTCTTTCTCTCTTTCTCTCTCAACCTATTCGAAATATAATACAACCGTGATACTGACGGACTCGCGCGCTTGTTTACACGCTGTCGTGTATTCCGCTCGCGGTGCGTGCTATCGACAGTTTCACGCTGGCACGCATTCTCGAAATGAGTTATTTCGCGCGTTGACGGTTAGGAAAGATTGTCGAGGCAAGCCATGGGATTCGAGCGAAAACTAGCCATCAACCGGCGAACCAGTACGCTTCGGATCTCGTTTCGGTGAATAGGTTTCTTCTTTTTTTTTCGTTTTACTTTCTTTCTCTCTCTCTTTTTTTTTCTTTCTCTCGTTCCGTCTGTCCCTTCCCGTCTCTACTTTTCTTTCCTATTAATATTATTTTTTCCTCTGAGAATCGTACGAAGGGGTATATGAGAAAAGGCCGCGGAAATCAAATTCGCGAAGAAAGATGCACGAGATCGTTGGTTTCCGTGTACGCGCGTCAGGGGTGGTATTCGACCGAGCTAGAGTAGATAGGTGGTAACGTTATCATATTTTAAAACCGTTGAAACGTTGATTTCCCGCGACACCCTTTCACCCCTCCCTTCACGGTCTTATCCTTTTTTCGACACTCGGGACAATTAATTCTAGAAATTCATTCCTCTATATCTATGTAGATATGTATGTATGTATGTATCGTCCGTCCACCGCAATAATAATTCGAATCGTACTGAACGAAATGAAAAGGGTGCCCTTTTCATCCCTCGACGTACGCAATAGTGGATATATAGGGTACGTAATAACGCGATTTGGTTCTACGAAGACGATGAAGACTATAGAGAAACTCAAAATTCATACGTAACCCGTTTAAGCGTACCACTTTCGCAAGTTTGGTAACGCAGATACACACATACACATACAGAAAAAAAAACAGACTTGTATTTCGGATTTGTAAAAACGAACCTTGATTAAAATGTGAAGGCGAACATTCAACTCCACTTTTTATAACCCCCGACGAAAAATTTTATTTTTCCTCCTCGTCTTGGGCGAAATAAAAATTTGAAAAGCCGCAACGGGTATTGTACGATAGCGGATCCCATCCATTGGTAGACTCTTGTCCGTGAACGGGGATACGGTATTTTTTTTCCTTTCTTTCTTTTCTTTTATATATATATATATATATATATATATATATATATATATATATATACACACATAGACACATATATACCCTCCTATACCCCTCCCCTTCCCCCATCCTCTTTCCTTCATCGTTTTCTCTCTTCCTTTTCGTACGAAGGATGAAGGTGAAAGCCCATGAGTCGGGCTTTCTACCGTTCGGCGAACGGAGATATGGAGCCACGTAGAGAGAAACGAATAGACAGACAGATAGATAGATAGATAGATAGATAGATAGATAGATAGATAGATAACTAGAATGAGAAAGAGAGAAAGGCTGAAGTAGAAGAAGAAGGTAGGAAGAGGATGAGAAAAGAGGGAGTAGATCGAGGCGAGCATTCACGTTCATTACCTATATCCTTTCTGTCTTACGCGGCTCGTTAAACGCGACGCCGCTCAATACGAAAACGCCGTGGATCCACGGCCCCTCTTTCTCCTCCTCTTTCCTCCCTCTTCTCATCCCAAGCCAAGCCAAGCCAAGCCAAGCCAAGCCAAGCCAACTCAACTCAACCCAACCCAACCCAACCCAACTCAACCCACCCGCCGTACACTTCGGTGCTAGTGCCGCGATGTGCAGTTCGCAGGCTTTTAACCGACCGTCGGCAGCCCTCCCCCTCCCTTCTCTTCTCTCCTTCGGCGGCGCCACCACCACCCACCCCTACGGTGCACTTCCAGATTTTCATATTTCACTTCAATCTCCACTTCAGGCTAGGCGCTGAGCGCGCAGCCCGAGCCCCGGGAAAGGTCGGACACTCGTGTGGAATTCATAGGTCTGGACGATGTGAGTCTTGGTGGGGGGAAGGTTGGGAGAACGAGCTCTAGAGGAGAAGGAGGAGCGGGTGGAGAAAGAGGAGGAGGAGGAGAAGGAGGAGGAGGAGGAAGAGATGGTGGTGGTGGTGGTGGTGCTGATGGTGGTGGTGGTGGTGGTGGTGGTGGTGGTGATGGTGGTGGCGAAGGGAATTTACATTTGCCGCTAGACCGCTGGATGGCTCTTGTACGTCGAAATTATTTAGTAGAAATTACTACCGGTACCGTCTAATGATACGAGCCTCGAGATTTCAGACGCGCTTCCTCCGCTCGATTCTTAATATACATATATAGTATATACCTATCTACTTACCTCTACAGATATGTGTATATATATACATACACGTACAGACGTAATACACATATGCATCTATGTAGGAATATGCTCGTTAATTTCAGAAGGACAATGGTCGCAGAGCACCTGTTCGTTCGTTTCGAGCGAGTAAAGAATTTCTCATTTGGTAAAGACGTTTTACGTTTTGCAAGTTGCTTGGTCCGTTTAGTAAGAAAATAAGTAGGCAGGTTGAAAATGTGAACGATACGGTGAAGTGAACGTCGACAGGTCGATTAACGCGATTCGCTATCGACGATTATCGTCACGAAACGAGCGAGTCGGATGCGAGCACGACATGTCGACGGGCCAGCAGCAGCTAGAACGTGCGAATGTGTTTGTGTCCACGTAGTACACTCACGTATATTACGTAGGCTTTTACGTAGGCTTACGTAGGCACGTGCGTGCGTGCGTGCGTGCACGAATCGTGCTCACACTAACGGGTATCATCCTCATCGTCGTCATCGAGAGGGGGTGATGGTGCGAAGAGGAAGGGAGGGTGGGTAGGAGGAGGAAGGAGGGGATGAGAGGGTAGACGTGCGGGAGGGTACGCGCACGCTCGTATACGTTGACGATCCGTCAGCGGCGCCATAACGTATAAAGCCCGTAAGCGATGATAACATCACCGGCACTTATAATGCAAATTAGCTGGTGACACTCGACTCGGTAGCGGAGTAATGTAATGCGCGAATAAATAGCAACAACTGGCCCCGGTCGGTCGGTTGGTTGGTTGGTTGGCTGGTTGGTTGGTTGGTTGGTCGGTTGGTTGGTCGGTCGGTCGGTCGGGTATCATCGCGTCCGACTCGACTCACGGCCTTGTCAAATACGCACTGAACTCTCATAAAGCACGCGTCGGTTAGCGCGGGCCTCCTCGGGCGCGCGTGGGCGTGTGAATTCTCTGCTATGTATGCTTCTGATGGAAATATTGACTATTACGTGCGAACGGGAAATGTGTATCATTGAATTGCCACGCCATAAATATGCCGAAATTCTGCCCAACGCATTTCATACTTTTGATTTATCAACCATCCCTCCGGTTGGACAGAAAAGGGCCGTCTCGAGTCTTGTTTCAACGCATTTGGTTGCGTCCGGACTCGTCTCATCCCACACGGGAGAGAGAGAAAGAGAGAGAGAGAGAGAGAGAGAGAGAGAGAGAGAGAGAGACAGAGACAGAAAGAGAGAGAGAGAGAGAGAGGAAGTGGGGAAAGAGACGAACGCGAGTTTAGCGAGCAGTCCTTAAGCACGTTCCTGTCGATGACAGGGGACATCATGCATCAACAAGAACATTTGGATCGACTCGTGTTTGGAAAAAAAAAAGAAAAAAAATCCTTTCTCTCTTTCTCCCTTGCAAGAAAAAATATTTCATGGAGTAACTAACTCGATCAGAAGATTATCGATCGTATGCAAACTCATCTTCGCAGGGGAACACCATGAAATGAATTCGTTTCTAATTAGTCAACGTACCATAAAGCGATAGCGCTTTCAAGCCTCGCTTAATAGTTTGAATGAGTGCACTCGAATACGAGCTGTTCGTTCATTCGTTCGTTCGTTCGTTCGTTCATTCGTCCCAAACATACCGAGGCAAATCGGTATCCCGTTAAAGGTTCGAAATGGGCTTGAAAATGTTGTGACGGTGGTGTAGCGATCGTGACGCTGATGACGGCTACGAACGAGGGTGGAGTGTAACGGGGGGAGTGTGTTTCGCGAACACGCTGGCAAAAAGGCAGTCCGCACGGATATATATATATATATATTTATAAACATATATATTATATATATATATATATATATATATATATATATATATATCGTGTATCCGTTGACTGGAGTACATTACTAATTCAACGGGCGGCATAAATGATACGTTCAATCCCATGGCTGAATTAATAAACACAAATAAAGGGAGCCCAACGGCGTGGATTCGTCGTTGGGCCACGACTGCGACTGGAACGGCCATTCCTGACTAATGACGTATTTACCGTTTCTCGGAGTTGATAGCAGTCTCTCGTAGGTTGGAGTAAGAGAGAAAGAGAAAGAGAGAGAAAGACAGAGAGAGAGAGAGAGACTAGGAAGGAGGAAGAGAGGAAGGGAAGTATATACTGCTTCATTAAAATTTACCTTATAAGCCGACAGCGTTGATACATTCACCGTGAACATAATGAAGCGATGTTTCAATGGAGCCATCACCGACACCCCTTCATCGTCATTCACCACAACCATCGTCAGCAACCTCCGTCATACGACCGTCACCGATGTCGCGTCTGTCGCACTGTCCTTCTTCTATACTTTCTCGAATCCTCTTCCGTTCGTTTGCTATCAACCCTACCATCGTCTGGCCCTTTTTTTAAATACTAACTGATTGCACTTGCTTCAGAATGAAAAGAAAAAGCACGGGGATTGTTCGCAGTCTGTCCTATATATTCTGCTTCTTTTTTATTCTAACATTACTGACTCTCTCAATAGTTGGAAATGATTGAAACTGTATAGACGACAGATAGATGGATGAATAGACGGATAGATAGAGAGAGGGAGAGAGACAGAGCTGCTTTTCGATGAATTAGCGAGGTATCGATAGCACCAGGCACCTTGTTATTAATAGAGCGACATATGTTGCGGGTTGCTCCTGTCGTTATCGATACTCGCCTCCAATTGTGCATAAATTATTGGTACGCTGTGTCTGACAATAGCTCTGGATATTGATGAGATTATCAATAATTTCGTGGACGCTCGTATACCGCTCGCGAACGTCAATGCCCACGATTTTCACTTATAACAGATTTATTCCCATTCGTTCGTTCGTTCGTTCGTTCGTTCGTTCGTCCGTCTTTCGTTTTTCTCTTTCAATAGTTTTCTTTTTGCTTTTCGTTTAGTTTCTTTTTCGTCTTTCTTTTCCTTTTTTCTCTTCTCGTTTCTTTTTTCTTAGAAAAATTCGTTAATAAACGAATTAATAGAATCACAAAGACTTTAATACTTAAACATTTTAAGCAAATTTGTTCTCTCCCTGTTTACCCTACCTGCTTTGTCTCTTCTTTCACCGTGTCTCTCCTTCTCCCGGGAGGTCAAAGAAAATGCATTGTCGTAACAACCGAGTTAAAAACAAAAATGCACTCGTTATATAAATTCTTTTTTATGCCCCGCAGAATGTTCCCTTTTAAAAACGCAGTAATACGACGGCACAAGGTAGGAGGAATAGTAAAGCGTAAAAGGTGAAAAGAAACATTACTCGGTGATGTGTGACTCCAGAATACAAAACAATTTTTTTAAATAACAATGTACCGTAAAGAACGAAAAAAAATAAAAAAAAACAAAAAAAAACAAAAAAAAGAAAAAAAAATAAAACATGAAAAAGAAAAAAAAAAGAACGAACAAGAAAAAACGAACAAAAAGAAGCCGAACAAAAATACAAAAAAGGGGAAGAAAAAAAAAAGAAAGAAAAAAAAAAGTAAAGCAAAACATTGCGTTTCGTTTGAGAAAAATCATTATGCTCTTTTTACACATAAAAAAAAAAAAGAGAGAGAAGAAAAAAGAAAAAAAGAGATGAGAAGGAAAAACGAAAAAAAAAGAAAGTAAAAGGAAAAAAGAAACGTTAAGTGAAAACAGCTTTAACGTTTGTTCCTATATAAAATTATCGCGATAACGGCAACTCTATATCGGGTTTCATAAATACGTATAATATTTATACCTACCGACACAATGTGTTTTAACAATGAATAATCGAAAATCGGAATGAATTATCGAAGTTCATTCACGGTGATACTATAGTTTCAATAATAATTAATCGTTGAGTAAAATTTGGGTGGAAGAGAAGGAGGTTGGAAAATATAATAGTTGGAAGGAAGAGAGAGATAGAGAGACACAGAGAGAGAGAGAGAGAGAGAGAGCGTGTGTGTGGGTTTCGCGTTGCGTCGAGGGAGTCGATTGCAGCGCGCGCGCGACAGTAGGAGCGTCGGTGTCGACGGTCTCCGGGGTTGGGGGTTCGTTGAAATTTATACCGGATGCCAGCCACCTAATAACGTTATTGCGTTGTATAAACTTCGAGCCACACGGAGCGCGCACACACAGTGGTGCGCATTAAAACCGCCAGCCATAGAGACACGGAGTATAAATAATACAGCCGCGGTCATTTCCGATGCCGTATTTAGTTTATTAGCGGACGGCGCAACGGAATTTTTCAGCCCTTTCTCCTCTGGTGGCACTGGTAAGCCACCCACTGAACCCACCCCCACCCAACCACCCGACACACATATCCACCCACTCTCATCCACCCACCCCTACCCTCGCATCTCTTCGTCGCGCGAATTGCACAGGATACAGTTTAGTACGTGGCGCGCGACAACGAGTCTAAAGTATCCGGAAGTTAACTCTGTCTTTATCTCTCTTTCTCTCTCTTTCTTTCTCTCCTGTCGTCTCTATCTTCCTTTTTCTCTTGTAGCATTGAAAAAATTGTCACAACCCTTTCTCTGTCGGCCATTCTCAACGATGCTCGGAACGCTTTTATTCTTTTAATGCCAACCACCCAACCGCTCGCCCATCTCATTCCATCTCGCTCTACTCCTCGCGCCCGACCAACCCTTTCGACACATATTTTTACGAGGACGAGCCTCGTCTTGGAACTCGTTTCACGATCACGATAAAATTCGGTCTAGCTAAGAATATTTGTTCTCCTATCTCTCTTTTTCTCGTTCTCTTTCTCTTTCTCCTTCTCTGTGTGTGTTTGTATCGTTTTTCTTTATAAATTCTCTCTCTCTCTCTCTTTCGTTCTTTCTTTCCGAGAATTTCTAGCGAATCATGTTTGTTGACAATATCGTTCTAAAGTAGCGTATCGATCGATGAGAAATAACCTTGTTATCGTAGAAGTTTACTCGACCTTTTCGGATTGACTTTGAACTTTGTGATTCTTAAGATACTAAGGAGGGGAGAGAGAGAGAGAGTAGGGGAAGAGGAGAAATGGGTAACTGCGACAGCATGTTATAATGGTATTTCAAGTTTGTCACACAGACGAAGCAGACGTAAGTTTTCAGTGGCACGTAGATCGGCGAGTAAGAGGATTCCCGATGACTTTAAACAAACATCGTTTAATTTTAGAGCACCTACACGGAGGGGCAGACGCCATTGGATATACATGATCTCGTGTAAACATGTCAGGTCAAGTCGAGCCACTCGAAATGTCCATGAAGGGCTGGTAGTTTTCTTAAGTCTACCGAACTGCTAACGGCAGCAGAGTTCTCTCCCGTTCCTTCTTTGAGTCAGGTTAGGGAACTACTTGACATTGATTTATCCCAACCCGTAATCCCAACGTATTTTGTTTGGCCCCAGTTCCGATAATGTCTTTCTTCAAAAGTGCCACCGGAAAGGTTCGATCCGTGAGATCGTTCTTTCCAATAGCCTCGCACACTTCTTCTCGTATGGTTAATCTTACGAGCATCTGTTTCAATGGCTACCATAGAATATCTCTCTGGCATCTGGAGTATTTAAAATCTACCGAATTGCGTAAGCTGTAACTACTGATCTTGTACGATTCCACGAGAAAGACGTAAAAAGGAAAAAGAAAAAAAGAAAACAAGACGAGCGTGCGACGTTGTTTCAAAGGACGTACGTACGTATATTTTGATCGTGCGAAGGATCAAAGAATTATTTACTTTTTTTTTTTTCTTTCGTATTGCTACGCATAAGTTGTACGTATAAATTACTCGAACATATCTACTTACAAGAGTAACCTATAATAATCGAAATAAGACGTATCGTTGTATGGCGATCAAGGAAAGAAGAATCGTCTCGAAGATATAATTTGAAGTAAGTTAGAACTCGAACGTATCGAGTTATTCTTGGAGAGTCTGCAACACGTGTCGGTAGGAGAGAGTTTGATATACATAGAGGGTGGTCACCCCACCCTCCCATTCCTACGGAAAGGGAAGGCGTTCCGACGGCCTAGTGCCCTTCACTTGGCCAAGGACCTTCTAGTTTCGTAGACTGGCGCCAAGACACACACATACGCACACGTAGAAACATATATATACCTATCTACCTACGTCTAGAATCTGTTTGTATCCTCGTGGCCGTCTGCACTAGCTTTCCCTTCGTCCCTCCTCTCGTCATCGAGGTTATATCACCGACCTAAGCGAAAGTACTATGTGGCTTTTCGTTCAAAGAACAGCCCACGTAGTGAAAGAAGAGAAAGGAGAAGAAAAAGAAAGAAAGAAAGAGAGAGAGATAGATAGAAGCACTCGAACGAAGACGAGCAGCTCTCAATCCATCGACGCCGTCTTTAGAAATTTACATTATATCTCTCAAGTTAGTCTTGGAATACTTTTAGTAAGGAAACGCGTATCTTTTCTATGCGTGTATAATACGTGTTTTCCTTTACTACGAAGAAAGAACAGTCGTAACAGAAGGAAGAAGGATTTGTTTACTCGCGCCGATACCTCCCACCGATCTTTTACAACCTCACCCTTCCACGAAGCAGAAGCAGCATCAGCATCAGTAGCAGCAGCAGCAGCAGCAATAGCAGCAGCTACATATATACACGGTAGGACTCGCTTGTTCGAACGTGTTTTAATGCCTATTTTCAAAACCCCCATCGAATGGCTTATGTTGCTTGTCTACGCCTTAGATATTATTTCTTAGAAAGATAAACAAGTGTTTCTTTTTTTCTTGCTATCTTTTTTTCTTTCTTCCTTTCATTCTTTTTTTTTTCTTTTCTTTGTTCGAGTATCCTACCACGTTTCCCAGATTTTCGAGTAGATCTCCTCCCCCTCTTCATCACCTCTCGCTTGTATCGATTAATTTAGATATTTTCAGGGATCATGGGACGAAAGTCGACGCAGATGGGAAGCGAGAAGAAATCTCTCGTTTATTGTTATTACTATTCCAAATAGTATAATAGAGCTTTTTGTTATGAAATTTTTAATCTCCGTATAGCTGACAACGCATCGTAGATAAAAAACGATAACAATGTGGGAGAATAGAGCGAGTTCATTTGGACACACGTACACGCATACTTACACACACATACAGATATATATATAGAGAGAGAGAGGAGTCACACGGTCGATGGGAGAGCAAGTGGTCTCTAACCGAGAGAGAAAGACAGAGAGAGGGTTGAGAGATACAATAGTAGTCGATAATGCATGTGATTTGTGCAATAGGCGCCTATTGCACGCGTGCACCAGCCGGCGCCGTGCAATTCGATGCCGTGAAAGCGTTCCCTCTCTTGTCCTCTCTCTCTCTCTCTCTCTCTCTCTCTCTCTCTCTCTCTCTCTCTCTCTCTCTCTCTCTGTCTCTCTTTGGACACCACCGAGAACACATCGAGGCGAGCGAACGCACGTGCGCTCGTTGCGATATCCGCGACGCGGTGCACCGTGCACCTCGATGTTACGTGCACTCACGCTCGTCATTACCCCGCGTATCCGACTACTGTAGAGTTCGTGCTTACTGTCCTATCCTCTCGATAGCTTTATGTATGTGTTTCTATATATGTACGTAGTATACGTGCATACATGTACAATAACGTCCAAGTCGACGATTCTAATCCGGCTGATGACTAGGAAATCCGTTTGTAGCATTGTCTCGATATCTAGGAACACCGATTAAGTTTATCGATCAGATGCAATTGGATTGACTATCGACGATTTGAAATTCTATATCGTCGATACTGATAGATTTAATCTTGTATTTTTTTTTTTCATTTTTTTTCTTTCTTGCGTCAATTCGTTTCAATGCAGTCTACACGAAATGATCGATAATTAAATTAATTATACGATAATTAAAAGTTTATTTAAATCGATCATTGTTAAATATCGTAGAGAAAGAGAGAAAAGAGAGAGAGAGAGAGAGAGAGAGAAATACAATAAAAAGGAACGTAGATAGTACGAGGATATTAAATAAGCGTTTAATTGAAAATAGTTGTATTAAGTGCATATGGTTTTAATTGATCACACGTGGATGCATCTACATGCGATATTATATATATATGTATGTGTATGTGTGTGTAATCGAAAGGATGTATCGAGCGATCGGAGTAATTGTACGGTCAGTAACGCATTGCAACGATTCGCTCAATGGACGTATACAGTGCACACGCACGCGGTGCATCGCAGGGTGCTGCGGTTGCAGTGCATCGATGAGCTCCTGCCAGTTTCCCTTTCCCTTCCATCTCTCTCTCTCTCTCTCATTCTCTCTCATTCTCTCTCTCAACGATATAAACACGTACACACGGAAACAGAAGCGACGGCGTTGATCGCTCGTGCGCATTTCGCTGGTCGGCGTAGCGTTGCATTGCTCGGATAGTAAGCGACAGAGAGAGAGAGAGAGAGAGAGATAGAGAGATATAGAGATAAAGAGAGGGAGAGAGAGAGAGAGAGAGAAACGGTGATAGGGGATAGGATACATATAATTACCGGGGGACCGTGCTCCATTTCACACATCACACACCGTGTGATCGCGTCACACGCCTGACGCCTTGCCATCCTGTGCTCTACACTCTCTTTCTCTCTCTCTCTCTCTCTCTCTCGCTCTCTATCTATATCTCTATTTCTCTCTCTCTCTCTCTCTCTCTCTCTCTCTCTCTCTGTCATCCGTTCTCTACCATTCGCGTGGTCCATGCACCGGCGACGCGCATTCTCTGTGCCGACTGAACCGATTTCATTCCCATGTTGGTCGATCGAAAATTACAGATTCGCCATTGGTATCGTTTATTAAAGCTTTCGTCGGTTGCATTTAAATGAAAAGCAAAAGCAAAAAAAAGAAAAGGAAATAAAATAAAACAGAAAAAGAAAAAAGGAGAAAAAGAAAAGAAAAGAAAAAGATATTACTCGCCATTCATGGGGAGAATTTTATTTTTTATACGTTTCCAATGGCGTCCAAGCTCAAATGATATATGAAAGCTACGCAGATCGATTTAGAAAATATCGTATTTTTAATGTCTGACGAGATAATAGAAGGAACGTTCTTTCTTCTTGCGCGTGTGCGTGTGTTTTTTTTTTCTTTCTCTTCTTCTTTAATCGTTATCAATTAACCGTAGGCAATCGTAGAATACGAGGAAATGCGAGAAAAGAGAGAAAGATAAAAGATTACATTGTAGAGCGGGAACAAAGGGAAAAGTCGATTGATATGAACGGATCTGAGTTGATGCGAATGGACTGCTTTAGGGTGGCTCGGGTAACGGATATTCGAACGACGTATAACACGTCGGTGTAGGAGTGGATGGAACGGCGAGAAGTAGAATCGACGGAAGAGGAGGATGAGGAGGAGGATGAAGAGGAAGAGGAGGAAGAGAGGGAGGAGAAGTACACGCGCGAACGCGTTCTTCGAACCCGTGAACGTTCGTATCCACGCGCGAAGCAATTGAACGGCGAATGATTCAATTTGTCAGACCAATGAGTTTGTCAGGTGCCACTCCATGCCGTGCTGTAGAGAGCGAGCGAGAGTGAGCGAGCGAGAAAGATAGATAGATAGAGAGAGAGAGAGAGAGAGGGAGGGAGAGAGACAGAGCTTGAATTGGATTTGATTTAACGTTGCGCGTATTGCCGCGCATTACACACTAGAAATATCGCAAATCTCTCGCACGGCATCCAATTACTTGTGCACCGAATACAATGCGGAAAACGCGTGCGGCCGTGCACGCGTTACCATTCCTGTCTCTCTCTCTCTCTCTCTCTCTCTTTCTCTATCTCTATCTCTATCTTTCGTTATATGTGTATCTACATATAGACGTGCGAAATTTCCTCTTTTTCGACATAATGGAGATCGCTGCATCAACGTTCTCGTCTAGCAATACTGCTTGGCGTTAGAAAAAATGACATTTTCACGTATCACGGCGCTTTCCGTATATTTCCATTTATCGTCCCTTCCTATCTTTCCTTTTCTTTTTCTTTTTATATTTTTTCTTCTTTTTTCTCTTTCTTTTCTTTTCCTTTTTTCTTTCAAAAGAGTCGACCATTATTGAATAAACGAATAATTCTTATAAACAAGAGGGAGACCCTAGGGGTTTTCTCGTTTCATTCGTTTCTTCTAGTGTCTTTTTGGCGGTGCCCAGTTTGTCTTAACTTAATTAAAAGATTTAAGTTACCGACGAAAAATCCGTTGAGGCACAGGAACACCGATAGCGTCGCTAGCGAAAATATTTCAGTCGGATTAAGAACGTAAGCTTTAGAAAAAGGTTACGGAGGAGAACTCCACACCGGTTGCCGGCTGCTACGAATAAATTCTAATGTGGCGGCATTATAATTGCGCGGTTTACGTTCGCCATAGTCTCTCTCCTCTCTCCTCTTGGCTCGACCGGCCAAACCGGAGCTGGTTCTGCTGCGGTGCACGGAGCCAAATTAGCGACGATCATTATTTATGTTTCGCGAGGAAAAGGGGTTAAAATGGTTCCACTCGTTCCCGGGTAAACTCTTCGTTTCATTTCCTCCAAGCATTTCTATAACGGACAAGACAAAGGGTAGTTAGGATCGTCCTCGAGAAGGGACACGAATATTCGGACAAATTATCCGACCTCAAAGTTTCTTTTTGAATTATGAGTACGAAGGTCGGGTCGGTTAAGAAGAAAATATTATAAATATTCTAATTATTAATTAAGTTGGGTATATCTTTTTTCTCGTTTTACCAACATTTCTATATTTTCAATTAATTACAAAAGGAAATAATGGAAAACGACAGGACGAACGAACGAACGAATGAGATCGGAGATTCGAGAATGATACCGCTTAATAAGAGAAGAAAATACGTCGTCTGCCGTCGTAAGATCTAAAGAAGCATTCTTTGGGGGTCACTTACCCGCGTGAACGTTTTTTATTACCACGTCTCTCCTTTTTATCATATCACCGCCGTGAGTGAAATCAAACGCTCGATCCTCCGACGAAGAGAAGATGCAACCGTATCGGGGACTCGGAGTTTTATCAAACGCCGATAAGGAAAAGGGGAGGTGAGGAATGGGAGAACGGCATCCGGTGTGCCCACGGAATGTGTGTGCATTTTTAATAAGAGACTTTAATTTATAGAATGTCGTGACACTTCGTCTGGATTTTACGACGGCTTGATTATATGGTGTAAGACAAACATAGCCGTCCGATAAGTAGCTATCTACCATGTTAAACATATTATGCTAACGCGTTAACCGACATGTCTGCGACCGAAGGAGAGAGTTAGTTAAATGGAAGAGAGAGAGAGAGAGAGAGAGAGAGAGAGAGAGAGAGAAGAGAGAGAGAGAGAGAGAGTCACAGATAAGCAACAAGTGTGCAGCTCATGTCGAGCCGTTTGGGAAAAGGTATTGTGTATTCGTTTCTCGTTAATCGCTGCACGTTCCCTTCTATCGTTCTCTCTCTTCTTCCCTCCCGTTCATATTCTTGTTCCCTCTTTCTCTTTTCCGACCCCTTGTTCTCTATTTTTTATCGGGTGTTCACACCCCGCAGTTTGAAGCACGCGGAAGCACGGTGCCTACCAATGCGAGACACACACGCACGCGGCCACCATTGTGAAGTCACCTACCTACACCTACCTCCTCCTCCTTCTCCTCCTCCTCTTACTCTCACTCTCTCTTTCACCCTCTCTCTTTCTCTCTTTCTCCATCTCTCTTTTTCCGTTTAATTTCATCCCATGGAGATTTGTTCGATTTTTATCGAAGAGCCGAGGAATTGCATTTTCCCGACGGTAAAGCAATTACCGACGTATGAAAAACGATAGAAAATGAAAGAGAGAGAGAGAGAGAGAGAGAGAGAGAGAAAGAGGGGAAAAGCTAACGTACTCGCATATAATCTTCCCACGTTCCTTTTTTTTTTTTTATTTATGAAATCCCTGCTCTTCTACGTAACGTGTTCCTCTTTCCTTCCCTTTCTCTTTTTATTTATTTATTTATTTATTCTTCATCTCATTTCTTTTTTATTATACATCGGCTAAGTAAATTGGCTTTATATCGAAGATTATTTCATTTTCATGATACTCTCCTTTCTCTTAATTTCGATGAATGAATAAATATCTCTTACCGACTTTTAATCAAAAATATCGAGCGAGAAGTATCGCGTTGATTTACTCGTAAAGAAGACGCATTTTTCTTTTTTCTATTATGATTCTAATTATACATACATATGTATCTAGGCACCTAATATACGTAACTACTTACTTATATTTTCGTGAATTATATAGATAGAAAAAAGTAGTAACATATTGAAGTGGTAGTTAATCGTTCGTATCGAAGGGATATATTATCGAAATAGAAAGAGAAAGAGAGAGAAAGAGAGAGAGAGAGAAAGAGAGAAAGAAAGAGAGAGCAAAAGACAACAGGAGAAAAGGAAACGCAGTATCTCATAGAAACTAAGCGGCGGGACCTTCTTATGGTCGGCAAATATAATAAACTTGGGGTCCATATATCCGCGCTTATGGTGGCAGCTGGCAAGACCCTAAGGAAAAAGCAACGGCACGTAGAGTCGTCCGTCGTGGCCGTTGTTCCTAGTATGGGGGTTAAGAAAACGGAGGGAAGAACCAAGATCGTCATATTTTCTGATTGTTCGCCAATAAACCCCATTACTATTTATCAGGCTAATGCGTCCTTATAACTACCATTAACAACAATCTATATACGTTTCCGGCGCATTAGCGAACGGTTCTATCCGCACCAAAAATTTATTATTTCAGAAATAACCATTTTTCTTAATTGCATATAGGTTTTATTTTTCTTTTTTCTTTTTCTTTTTCTTTTAGACAGATATGAGAACTCGTTCATACTCTTAATTCTATTTTTCTTCGCGATCGGTTAATGGTCGATGAGAATCGAGATTTCTTCTTTTTTTTGTTTTGAATTTTATTTATTTTACACATGGTTGACGACGATCATACGATTGTACTTTCACGATATTGTTAATATAACACGTATCGCGTTAAGATGGTATTGGAATTATTATAATACACTTCAATATCATCGAACGAATGATCTGGAATAAACTAAAGAACGGGAATAGGTCGTGGAACGCATTTGGTGCAATAAACATGTGTTCTTCAAGGGTCCACGGATGTTTCCTTGCAAGGACCTCTTAGTTTCTTTTTTCTTTCAGTCTCCCTCTCCCTCTCCCTCCCTTCCTCTCCCCCCCCCTCTCTCTCTCTTTCTCTCTCTCTCTCTCTCTCTCTGTCTGTCTACTATCTTTTCCCAGCTGCCGTAAGCCTGTTTTTAAGAGTTTTAAAAGCATAAATTTAGAGAGGTAACCCAAAAGCCCGTAGAATCTTGATATCTTCGTTTCGCACGATTTATGGGGCTATTAATTGTCGAAGGAAGAAAGAACGAGGAGCAAGAAACTGCGTCTTACATTCTTCATTATCCGTAATCTCGGCGCGATCGAAACAAATTTCGCGATAATTCTAACTCGCTTTATGACTTTAATATATCAAAGATTACTCCCGGTTTTTATGCTCGGCCATTAAGAAGAGCGATCGTTCGCGAGCGACTCGTTCGTTCTTATTTTATTCTATTTCCTTTTTTCTCATTCTCTCTCTCTCTCTCTCTCTCTCTCTCTCTCTCCTTTTTCTTCGACGAAGTAGAAATACATCATCGATTCTTCTCACGCAAGAAAACAAACTTTTTCCTTCCCATAGATTCTAAAATTTAAGAGCGAGCCCGGGACACGCTTTTCCACGACCCTATCACTAATTAGACCCAGAAATCGTTCCTTCTAACAATGATATAATTTTCATTTCAATACGATTTTTAACCATCGTTCACGCGATAAAATATATAATAAAATCGGATGACGAACAAAAAAAAACAAGTTTTCGTAAAAAACAAGAGAAAGAGAGAGCGAGTACAAGGTAAGGAGAAATGGCAAGAAAACAAAAAGAGCGAAAGAAAACCCAAAACAAAAAAAAAACAGAAAGAAAGAAACAAAGAAAGAAAGAAACAAAGAAAGAAACAAAGAAAGAAACAAAGAAAAAAGATACGAGCGCAAAGGAAAGCCGGCGAACGCATCCGTTGGCGAAGTCGGGAGCCAAGATTCGCCGCGCTGCGGCGTAATATAAACGTCGTAAAATAGGAACCAGGTGAATCGTATAATTCGGGTAGGGACCGACTCCAAGTGTAATTCTCGCTCGTGCCGACGTGTCCCGCTCTCTCTCTCTTTCTCTCTCTCTCTCTCTCTCTCTCTCTCTCTCTCTCTCTCTGTCTGTCGGTATGTATGTATGTCTGTCTCTGTCTCGCTTGCTCTTTTGCTCCAGTACGCGTTACCACGAGCCACCACGTACGACGACCGCACACGGCACACGTGCTGCTCATATCGCCTCCAGCATAAAGAGGGAGAGACCGAAACGGACGACCCTGTGCAATATACGAAGAGAACGCGTTATCATCCGATTCTTTCTCTCTCTCTCTCTCTCTCTGTCTGTCTTTCTCTCTTTCTCTTTCTCTGTTCTATCCGTCTATTCGTCCCTCTTTCTCTTTCTCTTTCTCTTTCTCTTTCTATTTCTATTTCTCTCTTTATCGGTTATTATTTTCCTCGAGAGATACGACGATAGACGAGAAAGGAAAGAAAAATGAAAGAAAAGAAAAGAAAACTGAAAGAAGAAATGGTATTCGTAAATTGTATCTATCGTGACGTACTTATGTACGTAATTAAAGGATCATCGATGCAAGGGATATCGATGAAGAATTAAATTACAATTATTACATATATAATAATTGCAATTTTATTTATATGTATATACGTATCATATCTAATTATTTCATTTTTTTCCTATATTTCGTATATCTCTTCACGACGTATTTCGGATTAATCGATTCGAATTGGGTGTCACGTAGCAGCCGACTGCACATTGCTCGGATTTATTCCGATGAAAAAAAAAAAAAAGAAAAAAAGAGAAAAAAATTGCTGACTCTCACAGAGAAGGAGAGAGAGAGAGAGAGAGAGAGAGAGAGAGAGAGAGACTCGTTTCGTTATCGCAGCATATTTGGTCTTCTCCGTGTTTCACCCCCTTCGTCCCGTGCCGTTAATGTCAGGCAGGTATCCTTTGGTAAACAACGGAGCAGCAGGTTGTTCAGATTTTATTTGTCGAGTCCCAGTATCGTTGGCTCTCGTCCTCTTCCTCCTCCTCCCTTTTCCATTACTTCTCCCTTTTCCTTTTCGCTTATCGTCACCGAACGGTTTACCTCGAAGCATTGAGTGGTCCTCTGTTCTCTCTCTCTCTCTCTTTCTCTCTCCGTCTTTCTCTTTCTCGTTTGTTTGTCAGAAATCCGTAACCTGGCAAATATTAAAGTTCTCCCTTTGGCCCACCTCATCCCTTCGGAGTCTCCTCCTTCGCGGAGCACCGATAACGGGGGGTCCCTCTGTTTCAGCGCTTGCGATAGCATCTTTATTTCTCGCGACCATAAAATTTTACAGTTGGTGCACGGGGTAGGATTTTTATCGTTCCGGCAGCTCATCGTTCCTTCTTTCCTTTCTTTCTTTCTTTCTTTCCGATGTCCTGCAAAAAGAAGGAAAAAAAGAAGAAAGAAAATAAATCGATCGCGTTATAATGAATAAATGAAGCAAATGTCTGCTGGGAAGGATTTGACAAAAAAGAAAAGGATCTTTTAAACGAAAACGATATACGCGTACACGAACGTTTTATTATCCGATCTATTATCTTCGAGAGCTGTCAAATCTTCCAGATGGAATTTGGTATTTGAACGAAGACGGAGATGGTCCATTCTCTCTATTCTCTGGCAAGCGAAACCGGCTTGGGTTTTCAGCTCGTGCATTTGTGGGCTTGTTCGTCTATCAAGATGCTCGCCGTTCGCGTCACCATCCTCTGAAAATGATTTGCGGCATAAGAGAGGGACAATAGGCGAGAAGGAGTAGGAGGAAGAGAGAGAGAGAGAGAGAGCGAGAGAGAAAGAGAAAGAGAGATAGAGCTAGAGATAGAGCGTGCGAGAGAGAGCGGAGGGCAAACAAGTTAGCTGTCTCCCGATTTTGCGGAGTGGCAAGCTCGTAATTGTTACGGCATAACCTCCAGATAATCGCGTCTAAAGTTTCCTAGGACGTTTCGTAGAGTTAGTTGGCGGTTTCTCTCGGAGCCGGGCGTTTAGCCCGTATTGTCGCGCATACACCGAGCGTGGATGTACACGTTCAGTCGAGGAGCAGCGGCAGGGTGGAGGTGAAGGAAAACGAGGAGGAGGTAAAGGAAGAGGAGGAGGAGGAGGAGGAGAAGGAGGAGTAGGAGTAGACCTCTTTGCCTGGCCACGCTAGCTCCGTTGGCACGTTCGTTCAAACGTAACGTACGTGTTCCTCTCTAGCTGTCTAGTAGCAACCTTGCGACAACATTCTCCTCTCTACCCTTCCACACTTCGCTCCTACGTATGTACGTCGCTCGAGTGTCCGTAATCCGTTCATGACCGAACTCTCGCTCGTGACTCCATCGTCCCGGAAACGTAGTAGCTAGCTAGCTAGCTAGCTAGCTGGTACAACAACACCACTACTAAACAATGACGGGACGGCTTGCATTTCGCGTACGTTCCCACCTAATTCTCTAGACATTGTTTATCCATCTCCATTTTACTAATGACAAAGCTTTATTAACCGTATATTAACCGAACGTTCGTGCGACCAAGAAGACCAAGGACCTGGTCCTGTTGCCCTCAGGATGTCTTGGTCATCACGGTATTCTCGGAGTTTGCCCGATCGAATTTAGGACACGTTGGACACGCTGAAGTTAACTCGAGCGAAAGTGGACGAGGGGAATTTAGTAGGATCGAACGTACACACGTATGTTTTTGGAACTGTTGTTTCGTTGCGATGCGCGTCGTCGGCGTTACGTAGATTTCTTCTTGCTCTCGTTAAGCGAGGAGGGAGAAAAAGAGAAGTAGAGACAGAGAGACGGAGAAAGACAGGAAAGGTCGGTTGGATGGGGGAGGGTGGGGAATGGGATGGGATGGGTGGGTGGGTGGGTGGTAATGGGGCTTGCAGGAAGCCGCGGTTATTGCGAGAGCGAGCGACCGCACGAATTAACGCTTGTTTCCAAAAGCCCTAACGTGTTCACGACAATTCTTGAGTGCTGTCTGGTGCAGAACTAGAAAGAGAAAGAGAACGCGAGCGAGAGGCACGCGGAGAGAAAGAAAGAGAGAGAGAGAGAGAGAGAGAGAGAGTGGGGGAGAGAGAGAGAGAGATGGCAACACTACTCCCGATATCACCACCCCATGCAGCCGGTGTTCCTCTACCTCCGCCTCTTCCTCTGCAACTGCCGCCGCCGCCTCCGCCAGAGCCAACCCCTTTCTCTGACCCTAGGGATGCGGAGCAACCACGTTAAACGTTGGTAATGTTAACGTAAATAGATTATAACACTCTGTTAAACAGCCGGGCGGGCAGGCACAGGCACAGGCACAGGCACAGGCAGAGGCACAGGCAAACAGGCAGGCAGCCCGGAGAGCCTCGACTCGTGCGAATTACTCACGGATCGTGTGACATGTTCCCCTGTCCTGCCAAGCGCCGCTTTTGGCAATCATCCTACGTGTTCTACGCGTCGACGACGACGACGACGACGACGACGACGACGACGACGTCCTTCTCACTCTCTCTCTCTCTTTCTCTCTCCTCCCTCACCCCTACTCTTCTTCTGCACGTTTTCTCCTTCTCTTTCCAACGAATCAACCATTTCCAACAATTTTTTAGAATCGAATTTCGCCCGAGCCCGCTCTGTTCGTCCGGTTCGAAGGGAGGAGCTATTATTAATTGTCCGTAGATTTTCTATGATCTCTATGAAGGCAGTGTTAAAGGGGAAATAAAGACATCTTAAATCCTCTTCGGAGTGGTTCCGGTCGAAAATGAATTCAACCTAGTTTTACTGTTAGTAGTTTGACTTCCATGTCGTTGAGTATCGTTGAAAGAAGAGAGAGAGAGAGAGAGAGAGAGAGAGAGAGAGAGAGAGAGAGAGAGAAAGAAGAGTGAGAGTTACTGCTATTTCTCTTCTTTCCCAAAGTAGATAGCACCAAAGGAAAAACTACCCTCCGCCTCTAGTTTATAGTCCCTTAAAAGCCGGGACATTCGTAGAGAGAGAGAGAGAGAGAGAGAGAGACAAGTACATACGTAAGACGTCACACTCGATATCTCGTTTCTCACGCACTCGAATTTTCGTCTAACGTTGAGACGTCGTTCGCTACTCCGTCTTATCGTACGTGTCGCAGGTCTTAACGCCGGCTAATGCATTTTTACGGGGAGATAAGGGCAATGGGATCTTCGTGCGACGGGGAAGCTCGGCAACCAGTGTAGGAGGGGTTAAAATCATTTATAAGCTATAAATGGGGATTATTGAGGGACGGCATTCCCCTTACGTCCCAATAAAACTACACTTTGTTTCACCTAGGACACGGCCAGTCACTCCGGTAGATCTCTAACGCAGCCCTCTTTTATATCTTATTTACAACTCTTTTATTCGCCGATTCCATCTCAATCAGGCCCCCGTACCGCCCGTCCTACGTCCCGCGACTATCCACAACGGTCCTGGAAGTACAGTCGTTCCGTAAAATAAGATGTCCCGAATTAAGGTAGGACTCTCTTTGCCCCTTACCTTTCCTGTGGCTTTTAGCCGAGGCCACCGAGTAGGTATAACCGGATTGGCGAAACTTCAAATTACCTGGCACGGCTATTCCAAAGAAAGAGAAGAATCGACCTTCGAACGAACGAGAGAATATCGAGTAATCTTCTTCTTCGTCTTTCATCGTTTCGTTCATCGTTGGAACGTGATAATGTATTTCTCATTCAAGACACTCGTATACGTCTATACGTCTATACATATATATAGATATATAATATATATACACACATATATTTCAATGGGCTTGCACGCATGTGCCATTCGCAGCGAACTGTTAGACCCCCCCAAGCGATATCGCTAGCGCAATATTCAAATCCACGGCACGATGGAGTAATGTCTGCTTCCCGTATAGATTGCTCGCCCTCCGGGCGTACGCCGGGTACCGCGAATCACAATAATTCCGATATTGCCTTCTGTTCTCGTTGATCATTCCACTAAGTACGACCCCCGCGTACTTCGCTTGCGCAATGCCTCGATTCCAAGATCTCACTCAACCGTATTTTGCTCTGTGAAAGCACCATCAACCCTTCTCTCTCGCGCATCATCGTTATTCCATTCTTCGAGCTGCTCGATCGAAATAGAGGAGGAAGAAGAAGAAGGTGAAGAAGAAGAAAAAGAAGAAGAGGAAAGAAATTTTCTCGCGACAGGACAAAAGAAAACTTCTTCCTCTTCTTCTTTCTGTCCTTGTCCCTTTAACAGTATAAGCAAAGAAAGAGAAACGTCTCAGAGGTATATCCTTCTGATAGAACGATGATACCCGCTGACGATATCGGTGCTTTCGCGTGAATCATCGGAGATATAGAGAAAGAGCAACGGGGAACTGAAACCGAGTTTTTAATTTGGCGCGTGTCACGTGACAGGTTGGACGGTAGTAGCTGGGAGAGTGGGAGGGAGAGAGAGGGAGAGAGTGGTTACGGGGAAAAGAGTCGGGGTACAGGCATGCAGATGAATCTCTCTCTCGCATTGTCTGTGTCTGAATGGATATACCCACCCACCTCTCTATTCCTTCGCGGTTTTTGAGCGTTATTTTCGGTGACAAATATTATTGTGTCGAACAATGTGATCGCGCTCAATGCCTTTTCCATCTCCTTCCCCTCTTTTTTTTATCTCTTCTATCTCTCTTTCTCCTTCTCTTTTTCCCTGGTGCTCGTTCTCTCTACCGTGTAACATCTATAGATATCTTTCTTTCTCTCTGTTTGTACCAGCCCCGCTTACACAGCCACCCTTGGCTGACGTCCTTGGCTCGCTCGGCCAGTAATCTTCGACATTGTCTCCCGGAAACGTGCCCGCGGCCATATTGGAATTGCTAATGCTCGACGACTCTGGCTGCGATCCGATGAAAACGAACGGGAAATCCGAGGAGGATGGCGGCCACCGCGATTCTTCCGCGGATCAACGTGGAGAGATCCTATTCTCGGGGAAAGAATCTAAAGAGTATCTATGGAGAATTAAAGCTCTCCCTGAAACCGTTTCGTTCTCGTTTCTCGGAGAAAGTTTTAAAACTTGTTACCGATCTATATTTTATCTCTTTCTTGAAATTCTTGATTGACGGTATCCTTGAAAACTGATCTCTCTGTCTGTCTCTCTCTCTCTCTCTCTCTCTCTCTCTCTCTCTCTCTCTTTCTCTTTTCGAATTACGTTTAATAAAATTCCCGATTTCAAAGAGATTTTCGTGAAGGAAAATAACACCCGTCGGCTTCGTTCGGTTTCCATAAACTCCTGGATGGTTATCGAGATTGCAGAGGAGATACGTACGGTTATCAGGACGGAAAGAATGGCAGAATCCATCCATCCGTATCTTAGCCGGAGGCATAGCGACGGTTGGAAACCGTGCTTGAACGACTGTCATTCTCGTCGTTCCACGTAGGAGCGCATTAAAACCCGGGACGACTATCGACTCTATGTATACTCTCGATATCGGCGATATTAAACGATAGACGTATCGCCTTGTACTCGATTTTTTTAACCTCCTATGTATTTTCTACGATCATTGACGGTACGATAATTAAATTATTTCGACATTGAACAAACGATCGAAAACAATTCTCTTTCTTTCTATTTTTTCTTTTTTTGAAGAAGTAAAAGAAGCTATCGAAGTCGGTCGTAATCGTCTGGACCGTTTCGTTCGGAGGATCGAGGATGAGAATGTAGGGTATGAAAGCAAGTAAGGGGGTTGGGGTGGGGAGTTAGTATAGAAGAGGGGAAAGAGGGGGAAGGTTGAGCAGGGATGCATCGTGGCTCGATTCGGCAGAACCCTGTCCTCCTCGGGGCACGTCGAGGATCGAGAGACGGAGCGCGTCTCATTCGCAGACTGCCGATATCGGTCCCTTTCCACCGTCAACCCTTCCAAAATATCTCATTCCCAAACGCCTCGAGCTCTCGATGGATTACAAACCTATCTATTACTTCCCTGTCCCATCCCTATCCACCCTTCTCCTCCTCCTCCCTCTCCTCCTCCTCTTTTCTCTCTCACTTTCTCTCTCTCTCTCTCTCTCTCTCTTTCTCTCGTCCTCTTTCGAGGTTCGAGAATAGACGGGAAATCTAACACGAAGAGAACCATCTGCCTCCGGAAAGTATTCCCAAGAAAGAAATTCTTTGACAACGTCGAAGGAATTGTCAAGGTTCGATCGAAAATCGGCTTTTTGATGTCCCTTTCCCTGGTAGAGAATCTCCGGAATACTTTAGATTCGTCTTCCCGTTTTGACACTCGAGCGAAAACGGTGATACCTATTTTCATCGTGAATTCGGACATCAAACTGGTGAACGTCGTTGGTACCGCGAGGCACGTTTCGCGGAGGAGCAGGAAAGGTTGATTAAAAAGCGAACGACGCTCGTCGTTTTTCTTCTTCTTCTTCTTCTTTTTTCTTGTTTCTTCTTCTCTCTTTTTTTTTTCGTGGTAGCACCCTTTCACAGTTAGTTCCATCTTTTCCACCATAGGAAGAGCGCGTCGGAGTCGTCGCTCGGTCGGCCGAGCGAGAGACGAGAGAAGGATCCTCCTCCTCCTCCTCCTCCTCCTCCTCCTCCTCTTCTTCTTCATCCTCATCCTCATCCTCCTCATCCTCTTCCAACTCCTTCTCGTTCTCGTTCAATTCCGAATATCGTATGCTAGTGCGAGACCGAGTTGCTCCGAGAGTAAAGGTGGAGGAAGGGAAACGAGGTAGAAAAAGAGAGACAGAGAGAAAGAGAGAGAGAGAGAGAAACATCGAAGTTTGCGAGAAAGAGAAGTCGCGAGACTGCAGGGGGTGTGGAGGACGAGTGAGATTTCGCCGTGAAGAAGCTGGCACGTAGCTCGTAGGTCGGCATAGCCAGGTTCCGAGAGAGACAGGGAGGTTTCGGGGGAGGGTTGGGAGGGGTTGGTATATAGGCTTGGGCAAACGCAGTCGACGACGAGTAGCGGCAATGGCAGCAGCACCGGCACCGGCACCTCTTAGTCTAATTGAAAAGTCGGCAGAAATTGAAAATTGCGATCGCGAATTGCGAGCTGCTTTAGAGCCTTGGAACGGAGACTCGAGGCGAGAGTGGGTGCATAGAAGAAGAAGTAGGGTGGTGGAGGTGCAGACGTGCACGTTGGAATACGCTAGAATGAAGATTCAGGGTTTTGTCTTTTCCTTTCTCGCGGAAGGGGTGGACCGATGCGGTGGGTGTCGGGCAAAGGGGGGAGGGTGTGCGAATCCAGTCTCGTATGGGCATTCTTTTAAAGAGTCCTCAATTGTACCGTTCTATATACTCGTTCTGAGGGTTGATTTCGTCGTCCCTCCACCACCTATTCATCCAGCCATCATCCATCATCACATCCGTGCATCCATCCATCCATCCATTCGTCCATACATGCGTATATATATAGAGAAAGATAGAGAGCAAGAGAGAGATGCGCGTACATACAGGCGTTTGTCCAATGGGGGAGGGAAAACAACAACTTCGTTGCTAAATTCCTACTATCCCTTAGAAAGACGACGCAACATAGGTTTGTTTTCTATCTTCGTCCTCTCTCTCTTTCCCTCTTTCTTTCTTTCTTTCTTTCTTTCTTTCTTTCTTTCTTTCTTTCTCATTCTCTCGTGTTCCGCCACACTCGAAGGCACTTCTTCTTGTGCTTATTTCACGCGACGTTCATGAGTAGCGTCGGGCGAGCGCGGTTCATCGAGAAGGAAACGCGAGATAGGAGGCCGGGGTTTGGGGAGATACTAGGGAGAAGGGTGGTGGTAAAGATGGCGAGGGCGAGGGCGAGAACGCGAAGGGAGGTCCGGGGACGAATTGTAAACTGGAACGTCGGCCACGGACCGCCCGTCGCAGGAACTATAATATATCTGCGTGCTTTAAGAACAGCGCTAGCTTTGATAATGGTCGCCGACGCCTCAGACGCCAACGTTACTGCTGCCTTTCCCGTCGCTGGGAGAAGGAGAGAAAGAGAGAGAGAGAGAGAGAGAAAAAGAGATATATCGTTTGTAAAAGACTACTTACAATATTGCCTCTACGTCGTACACGTTCATCTCTCGTCTACTATACCACGTTCCTGAGCGAGTTTTAAACCCTTTTTGAATTAACCGGTTTCGTTCGCGACGACGCGACGCGACTCGACTCGACTCGACGCAAAACAGAAGGTGGGAGTAGTAATCGAGAGACGCGTAGGTGTGTGTGTATGTTTGCGCGTGTATAGGTATATCTCTTATTTTTCCTTTCTTTTCTTTTCTTTTGTCTTTCTTTTTCCTCCTTTCCTGTTTTTTTATTTTATTTTTTTTTTATTTTTCTTTAACGTCGCTAAATCCCTTAGGAATGAAAGATCTTTAGAAGGGATTGCCGCAGCGATCGTGTCGCACTCGTGCGTTTGAATTATTCTCCTCATTGTTTCTCTCTCTCTCTCTCTCTCTCTCTCTGTCTTTCTCTCCTCCTCAACAACGCGTAACGAAGACTAGGAGTATGAATTAAACGGCAGGAAGATTCGAAAAGCACGCTCTCGAAGGTAGTAGTCGACGCTCGCGTTAACGAACAACTGCATTTTGTGCCGAAATATCTTTTCAGTCGACGTTTACAGAAACGTTATGCTCGCGCTTCGGCGTATAGGAGGTGTGTTCCACTTTCTCCATCGCGCGACGTCCCCCTATTGTTTCGGGCGAAGATAAACGCAGGGACGAGAAGCGAGAGAACATTTTTCGAAGCGTCTCTTCGTTGGACCGGACGAGCGCGCCTTTTATCGTTTCGCAGTGTCTCTCCTCCCCGCTCTCTCTCTCTTTCCGAGAGATTTTTACCGGATGTTACGCGAGCACGCGAGACGACGCGTTTTTTCGAAATCATTCATCTTGTTTTTTTTTGTTCATTCTTTCTCCCTCTCCCTCCCTCAATTTTTTTTCTTTTCTTTTTTACTATTTTAATTTTCTTTTTCTCCATTCTAATTTCAAACACGTATGCGCGCTCTCTCAGATATATACGCTTTCTTCTTTCACGTTGTTCGTCTCGTTTTGTTTTCATTCGATCTCGTAGACGGAA
The DNA here is from genome assembly GCF_905475345.1 of Vespula vulgaris. Taxonomy (NCBI): domain Eukaryota; kingdom Metazoa; phylum Arthropoda; class Insecta; order Hymenoptera; family Vespidae; genus Vespula; species Vespula vulgaris. Next base: position 2,875,300 of record NC_066602.1, on the reverse strand, counting down.
GATTACGTGAGAAGGCAAAAAAAAAAAAAAAAAAGAAAAAAGAAGAAAAAGAAATGAGAGAATTCAAATGGCACCGGTTGCTGGTCGGCCGGTTGTTTGTCTTGAGGGGAAAATTAGGAGCCACCAGCGCGATCCTTCGTCGTTGCACCTGCAATAAAGTTCTATCAAGGATGCACAGGGAGAGAACGAGACAATGACTCTGTTGCGCTCGCGTTCACGTAAGGAACTCGCTAAAACCATAACTCTCTTTTAGCGAATCTTCTACTTTATCGTATAGGCACGTCAACTTTGTCTTTCTTCCTTAAACTTATCCAAGAATAATGTACCTATACCTTTCAATAAAAAGAAAAAAAAAAGAAAAGGAAAAAGAATAAAAAATAAAATAAAATAAAACAAGCAAAAAAATCCCTAAATGATATATGTACATCTGAAAATATGTAATACACCGACGAGTGTAGTTTTTTTAAATACGTAAGTACGAGTAAGACGATTTCGAGTAAGAGACTACTAGTAGACTTGGCTCTCCTTGTTCTTTTTCTCCTTCATTCATTCATTCATTCATTCATTCATTCATTCATTCATTCATTCATTCATTCATTCGTTCCTTCGTTCGTTCGTTCGTTCGTTCATTCATTTGTACGTACAAGAGGCAAGCGGTGGCGTTGACGCGCGTAATTACACGGCGGGATTAAAGCGACACGTCGTACCTTCTCTCTATCTCTCTATCCTTATCTCTCTCTCTCTCTCTCTCTCCCTCTTCGTCCTTATCCACCTCATCCTCCTCTTCGTTCTCCTTCTCGTCACGAGAAAGGACGGATCGTGGGCACTTCGATAGATACTTCCCAACCTCCCCGACGTTCAACCGGCGTTGCCTTCAACGTTGTGTAGCAGGGTTCTCGATGTTCGCGTCGCCTAATTGGAGATTCTCGAAGTTACCGAGGCAGAGGAGCCGAATGAATTTCGTGAGCGACGCTCGGCTCTTCAATTCTCTTGCTGGCGCTTTACGGAAAAGGGAGAGGAGAAATGGCGAACGTAAGAGAAAGAGAGAGAGAGAGAGGGAAACGAAGAGAGTTCGTCCGTGTCTTTACCGGTCGTGGAACGGTCGTAAATGACGGAAGAAGGGAGGAGGGTGGGTGTGGAAGGTGGTAGAACTGAGGGTAACGTACGTCGAGCAATAATTATATTGGGTGTGCTGGTCCAAAGGTTTAAACCCTACTATCGCAATGTGGAGGAGAACACCGGCTAGGAGAGTATAGTGACAGTGAGAGGCTGCCGAAAAGGAGGTCGGAGGATACGTTTTAATCACAGGACTAGAGAGAGAGAGAGAGAGAGAGAGAGAGAGAGAAAGAGAAAGAGAGAAAGAGAGAGAGAAAGCCTAGGTAGGCTCGGCTCGGCTCGGCTTGGCTTGGCTTGGCTTGGCTTGGCTTGGCTTGGCTCGACGAGCTCGCACAGTTTAAACGTTCGTCGACTCTGAGAATGCGAATTGAGAGATAAAACGAGAAAGTTGCTACCCCTGGTCTCTCTAATGTTTCTGCATCTTTCTCTCTCTTTCTCTCTCTCTCTCTCTCTTCTGCTCATCAACTCTCTCATTGCTTTGTACGTTTCTCCACCCTCTCACCTTTCTTCCTCTTTCTCCTTCACACTCTCTTCTCCCGCTTACCTTCCGTCTACCGTAGCCACGCGAATGCTCACGTACTCCAAACTCTCGCTCGACTGTTCCCTCTCTCTCTCTCTCTCTCTCTCTCTCTCTCTCTCTTTCACCGGTTCGTTCTTTCTCTTCTCTGGCCAGGCGCCGCGCGACGGCCTCTCTAATTTTCTTCGGAGTTCAGCTATGCGAACTACATTATGGAATAATTGCGTGGGTCGTTATTCCCGGCTTCTGTTTTCGCCGGCAGCCACCGTTTTCATCCCTATATAGTCACAGAAATAACGCGAGCGCCCACCGCGAGTAACCTCCCTCCCATCCTCCCTTTCTCTCTCTCTCTCTTTCTTTCTTTCTTTCTACCTCTCTTTCTCTGTTCTCGCGCCAAGGTAATGAGTAATAATGTTCGAATTAAAATTATATTCTACGCGAGGTGGATTTCTTAACGAAGCTGTTGGATAACGATCGGACTACTCTTTCTCTCTCTCTCTCTCTCTCTCTCTGGAGATTTAAGAACACGCGAATCTGTAACTTTAAGGAAGTATCGTAGAAAATTTAAATGGGAAAAGTCATCGAGATATATTATCGAGTGGAGTTGTAATAAGCTAAATACAGCCGAGAAAATATAAATACGAGAGGACGATAACGCCGGCAAAACCTAAGGAATTCAACATTAATAACGAACTATTCACGTGGATAGGAGTTCATGGTATGGATCCACATCTCGACGGTTCAGTCGCAAGAACGATGGCTGTAACGTTCGGTCGCTTCGAGCTGCCGGACTGGAATGAGAATCTTAGTCGAAGTAAGGAGAAATGGGTTGGGGGTTGGGGTGAGTAGGGGGGGAGGTTGAACGTCGAAATAAACGAGGGAACGCCACTTTAAACGTGCAATTGCATTGCCAGGAATCAGACCCATTCCACTCTCGTTCTACTCTCTCTCTCTCTCTCTCTCTCTCTCTCTGACTCTTCTAACGTTAAAGGACGAAGAAAGGGCGGGTCGCAGAGTCAGCCTCACCTCGCCTTGCCCGCGACCCTTCGAGATTGCTGAGCTATTCTCGCGACTGAATGTTTCATTAAGGCCACCCGGTATTGCTCTTAGATAACTCTACGAGAGGTAAATGAAATTTCCGCCATCTCCGATATCGCTACTATCACCACTACCACCAGCATCACCACCATCACTACCACCACCACCACCACCACCAGTGTCATCAGGGTGTATCACCCCACTACTCTCTTCCGAGCAACCTAGCATCGGCTGGAGTTTAATCAAACGTCCATTGCTCCTTCGATGGAACAAGAGCGTCGTCGAATCCCCGAGTTCACGTCTCTCGACGTTTTGGTAACGTCGATGCGTCGAACGAAAATGTTTACTACGCTTTCCGGCAAAGAAACAAGGAAAGGAATAGCAAGAATCGAGCAACGAAAATCGAGAGGAAGGAGAGGAGAAAGAAGAAACGTATGTACGTGTGTATGTGTAAATGAGAAGAGAGAGAAAGAGAGAGAGAGAGAGAGAGAGAGAGAGAGAGAGAGAGAGAGAGACGAGAAGAACAGCCTGCAGCCAGCCGTCCGCCTACCACTCGTAACGATCTCGCATCAGCCGTCACCCGTTAAATTTACCCGGAGAGGAAGGGGAGAGCCCTATGGAAAGAAGATCTGCGCTCGAAGCAAAACCCGTAGAGGTAGAAGAAGGTGGAGGAGAGGGAAAAGAGTACAGGTTGGTAGATAGGTGGGCGCTCTTTCCGAGAGAGCTCACGGAGGAAGAGAGGAAGGAGAGAGAGAGAGAAAGAGAAAGAGAAAGAGAAAGAGAAAGAGAAGGTGGTGCAAGGGTAAACGAGGGGCCTTCTATGTGGCCTAGATCGAGACGAACTTGAATGCTCGAATGTCAGAGAAATGGCGAATCCTCATTTGCCGTTTCCGCGAGCACGTGCATATACGCCACCGAAGGAGTAGAGTACGAGCTCGTGAAGATAGAAAGAGAAAGAGGATAGAGATGGAGAGCCCGAGAAAGACAGAGAGAGAGAGAGAGAGAGAGAGAGAGAGAGAGTTAGTGGAAGGGTTGTGCTGGAGGTAGTAGCATCGCTCCGAAGGGTAGAGAAGCTTGGGTGTGCGCGCGCGAGCGCACGTGCACACGTTGCGTGTGTCTGCCTGCTCGGCTGCTGTCTGCCGTGCTCATTCCCGCGATCTTCAATTAATGAAACTCGGCTGCAGTCGCGTCGCATGTCAAATAAATATGTCTCCTTCCCCTCCGGCTCCTTCACCCTCTCCCATCGTTTCTACCCTCTCTCTCTCTCTCTGTTTCTTTCTTGCTCAAACTCCTTCTTCTTCTCCTAGTCTGTACAACCCCCCTTTTCCAATCCCCTCTCCCTCTCTCTCTCTCTCTCTCTCTCTCTGTCCGTCTTTCTCTTTCTTTCACCTCCATTCTCTTCCAGTTTTGCTTCACGCTCGTATTTCGTGTTCCATCGACTTCTTCCTTCCTTCCTTCCTTCCTTCCTTCCTTCCTTCCTTTCTTCTTTCCTTCCTTCCTTCCTTCCTTCCTTCCTTCCTTCCTTCCTTTCTTCGTTCGTTCATTCATTCATTCATTCATTCATTTCTTCCTTCCCTTCCCTTCCCCTTCTCATTCTATCCTCTTGACAACGTTTTCCTCTCGATTCGTTTCCATCGACGCGCGTTTTAATAATTTTGTCGACGTCTCCCGCAATATCTTTCCAATGAGAATTTTCTTTGAGCATTTGTGGTGTTTGACGATCGACGAGACTCGTATCATTCATTAATTTCTCGATTAGGATCGATGGACGTTATCGTTTTCTTTTCGGTCGAACTTTTCCAGAGAATCCACGTGTACGTATACATAGATAGATAAGTAGGTGTAGTTAGGTAGATACATATACCGTGCGTCCAAAATATACGTGTATCGTGGAGAATAATAGGAGTGGCGGAAAGGTAGACGGTAGCAAAGACCGTTAAAGCGTAAGTAGGTAGATCAGACTGGCGCGTGCTAGTTCCTGATTAATATTTTTCAACGGGCACAGTGTATTCTATCTTCAGGAAGGTATTAAAAGGAAAAGAGAAGGAAGAAGAGCAACGATGAGGTGGGTGGGTCGGACGGTAGGGTAGGGGTTGGGTGGGGTGGGGTATGGTGGAGTTGGTAAGGCAAGAGAGGGGAGAGAGGAGATGGTAGACGGAATAAGGGAGATAAAGGGTAAGAGGATGGAAGAAGGAACGTTGACGCGGTTCAGTACACGGGTCGTCGACACGGTCGTATAATGTCGCTGCTGGCTGACGGTGTATCTCGCTCGACCGGACGAGAGAGCGAAAGAAACGGGTAGCGAAAACGAGAGCAAACGGGAGAGCGCGCTGACGGGAAAGGGAAAAAGAGAGAGAGAGAGAGAGAGAGAGAGCGAGAGAGACAGAGAGAAAAAGAGAAAGAGAGAAAGAGAAAGATTGAGAAGGATGGAGAGAGGGAGAGCTTCCACGGAGATCTCTTTATTCTTATTAGCCCAACAGTGATTTCTGCAAAATTAAAATTGCCTAAGGAGGTATCATTTGCCTCCCCCTCTAGCCACCCACCCAGCCTCCTTCTCTTCCTCCTCCTTCTTTTTCGTGTCTCTCGTGCACTCCACTTTGGTTCGGCGTCCTTCTCACGCCAGGCACTTCTTTGCCTCCTACCAACCAACCAACCAACCAGCCAAGAGCTTCTCTGATGTTGCTCCTACAGATAAGTGGTCGGCTCTTGGGTTGCCTGCCTGCGGGCACTATTGGCCGATGCGTTTTTCCATCCTCCTCTATCCACATCTTTTTTCTTTATTTTACCTCCACCTCCACCTCCACCTCCACCACCACCACCTCGCGCGTCTCCTTCTCATCATTTCTTTCCCTCTTCCGCTTTTTCCATACCACCCTACTACCTTCCCTCAACCACGATCCTTTACCTCCTCTCTCTTTCTCTCTTTGTCTTTCCCTTCCTTCTCCTCAAACCCAAACCACCGATCTATCCTCTCTCTCCCTCTCTTCCTCCCTCCTTTCCCTCGTGTTTACGTTTTATTTTACGTCACGTTCCCTCATTATCTTTCTCATTTCCCAGGATATACCCATTCGGTCGTGACGATCGTCGGAAATGGAGAGAGAAATCGGTTGAGTCGATACCAAGACGCCTCTTTCTTCGAAGGGTAACCACGTGATTCTCCTCCTCCTTAGAACGATTCCCCCTTTAAACGAAGGGAACATAACCCGCCGATACTTTCATACTTTCGTAGAAATTAAAAGCGGATTAAACCCTCCGGCTCGGAGTATCCTCCGTTTTCGAGTAGTCAGAGCGGTGTCTTCTACGGAAAATCAATTATCAAATTGGAGCGTTTCCGTGGACTTTCATTGGCAGGTCGATCGTTGTCACGATCAAGGATAGGTATGAAATTTCACTCGGCGACCTTGACGGAATGCTTCGTGAAAGCAAAGTACGAGAGGAGAGCACCGAAGGGTGTACTTTATCAAACGTTACCTCGAACTACTAGGAGTATCCCTTCAATCTCGAGCGGTCGTTCTCGAACCGGACTGCAGATCGATTAACCGGAATTTAATCGTGTCGCAGTTGATCGAAAGCTTTTACGGTTTGATACAAGATATATAAGTAGGTTAGAGGTACCCTTAAACTTCGGATCGTCTTTCCCCTATCTTTGTAGAGGCAAAGCCCTGCAACGACGAAAGCACGCTCCTCAGGAAACCTCAGACCGGTTTGGATGAAACGTGGAACGCGCTACGGTAATTAACCATACCTCGACGAACCTGGAATCTCGGCTTGGTTCATATTATATCATTCTTGTTGTTTCACTCCGACGAAACTAGAGGGAAGGATCGGTTAGATCGTTAGAGCGTTTTCGCTCGCGGTATTATAGTATAGGCGTAGACGGCCATTAAGGATTGATCGTAGGCGATGCGATGCGATGCGATGCGATGCACTCGCTTGCGCGCGCGCGCGTGTACGCCCGCATGCATCGGTAATGATAATTAACAAGGTACCTCGTGGATTAACGCGAAAGAGAGAAAGAGAAGTATCCGTAGTCGGTTGGAGCGATTTCCCTTGCAATAGGCTGACTGGTACTAGCTAGCTAACACTTTGCCTCTTTGGCTCTCTGTTTCTGGGGGACGCCGACGCGGTGCCTCTATAACGGGGCTTGAAACCGTTCTCATTAACCCGCGAGCGAATACCGCGCTCCGTCTATTCTGTTCTATCTGCATTCTGCACCCGGGAGCATTCGGTGGATGCCTACTTTGATTTGTCTTGGAATATTGTGCTGTATTCTCTTATTCGAGCCGCGTCTCCCAGCAACACTTCCCTACTGCCAACTCTCTCTCTCTCTCTCTCTGTCTATCTATCTTCTATTTTCCCATCTTACTCTATCTTTCCTTTCTCCTTCTATTCCGTCCTTTCCTAATCTTCCATTTTCCACCCTAAATCGAGCTTCTGTTTGCTTAACGAAGGATGATTAGACCTTATAGTCTTTTCGAGTGGATCGATATGTATCTATCAAAGATTTTAGTAGTGCTCAGAGATCCGTAGATCCTAATCACGTAATCTGTAATCGACGTATACAACAATTTGGATAATTGAATACGGTTGGAGAATCAATAATTAATCTTTGTTATCTTCTTTCTCGTTGCACAACGAGATTAAGTAGTTATTTGGAAGTTTTTGAATGTTAATTCGGTAACGCTAGAAAAACTACTCATTGTTTCCAAAGATTAATCATGTCAATGTTATACACGGTCTATAAATTCGCAATACCTTCTCTTCTCGCGCTCTCGTTACCGTTAAATTTATTGTAATTAATTTTCTTATCTAAGACACGTATCGCCGGATGGACGTAACCGGTAAGGCGCAGTAGTTTCGTGTGTATATAAACGTCGTTCAATTTCGCCTATCCATGTGTTACCTATGTGTATTAAAGAGCCGCGCAATGGCGTAACCATAAAGAAGGATTATAGATTTTTATCGCGAAATATATATATATGCAATATATATACATACATATGCACATACACACACAGACACACACACATATATATATACAATTTTAATTCGTAATATTAAAATATCGAAAGAATAACTTTCGACAAGATCGTAATAAGAATAATAAAGTTTTTCGTGTTATTTTATAGATCTCGCGATCGAGCTGCGTTATCATCGTAACGACGTTTAAACGACGATCTTCCACGATATTCCCTTCGCGATATATCCCTTCGGGAATCTTTCCTGAGAAGATTTCAAAATTACTACGTCACTGGATGCGTGTATCTACGTCTACAGGTTACGCACGTCCGTCTTCTCTCCGATCGTCGTACATCAAGAATGAGAACAACCAACGCGTAGGGACGCGTAGACGCGTGTGAGCGCGAGCGTAATCTGTAATTAGTGATCCCGATTAAGGTTATTTACGAGTCGAGTGCACTCACACTATTTCAAGCCATTGTATTTTAATGTTACCTCTCGCCAAAGAAGTTTTCGCTTCAAAGAACGAAAGAAAGAAAAATGGATCGTAAATGAACAGCAGGACGAAAGAAAGGAACTCACAGAAAAGGAAGTTGGGTATCGTGTTTTTCAAGATAATCGACTCGAAAGGCTATTGGTATAACCGAAAACAAACATTTTAAAAAAGTTCCCTCCTTCTAAAGAAAGAGAGAGAGAGAAAGAGATAGAGATAGATAGAGAGATAGAGAGAGAGAGGGGAGAGGAGAGGGAAGATAAAAAAGGGAAGATTATTAACGAAAAAAAAAGAAAAGAAAAAAGAAAAAATGTTTATCCACCAATTCGACGAAATCAAATAAGTTGTTGAATATAGACTCTCTCTCTCTCTCTCTTTTTCCCCCATTCATTTTTATTTTAACGAGAACCTCAGGAATCGTCGTTATTTACGGTATATCACGTTCATCGAATTCCATTCCAATTCAGAACGACAACATCCCGTACTAAACGATAATATATACGTGGAAAACTTTAACGTCGCAGTTGAATGACTACAGAGAGAAAAAAAGGAGAGAAAGAGAGAGAGAGAGAGAGAGAGCAAAGAAAAAATTGTTTATATCCTCGTATCCTCGTTTCATTAGTCCGAGCGATGCTCGATCTTTCGTATGTATATTATTGATATATTCGTGCTCGTGTAAACAAAGGCTCAGTCTGTTCGCGATCGTCCTTGTGTTAATACGTAGTAGTATTTTAAATTCTCGTTCATTCTCACTCGATCTCTTTAAAGCACGCGTATCCGTAAATTATTTTTTCTCTCTCTCTCTCTTTCTCTTTCTCTTTCTTTCTTTCTCATTTTGTTTTTTAAATATTAATGAAATACTTTTCGGTCGATTCGTAATTTTTCTTTTCGTTGTTTCGAATTACTTTTATATCGACCGTGTGCGTAATAGAATACAACACAACACGCGATCGCTACACCTTTCTTTTCGAGCTTCGCTTTGTATTTTTCTTTTTCCTTTTTCTACTTACAAACGGCGTAGGCGTGTATTCGCAATTTCAATGTCTCGCACCGATCCGAAGAAGGAGATATACAGAGTGAGGAATATACGTTGTTAAAGCAAACAGCGTTGTAACCTCCTTGCTTCCCACCTTGCCGAACTCCAGTGAAGTCGCTTTGTGCCGTCTCTCTATTTCTTAAGCAGCCCATGTAAGCGCAGGTGCCACCATCGATATCCTGTGTATGTGACGACGGCATTGCAAGCCCATAGAAATTTATTCCGATACTGAAACAAAAAAAAAAGAAGAGAAAGAAGATAATAACAACAAGGATCTTATAAGGTATATTTGCGTCAAATTAAGTACATCGGAATAATATATTTCCGATGCGATAAAAGGATAAACGTACGAATAATACGTGGAAATTTATCAATTCGCATTCGAATAATTTCGTGATATACTAATTGCTACTATCGTTAATATATTTCATAGCTCGTATTAAGATTTTCATCATTGTAATTTCGTTTTTACATATTGTTCACGACGCTATACGCTTTCCCAACGGGGAAATTTATTCGCGATATTTGCAGGAACAATTAATTCGTAATATTAACATTTTATTAAAGTCAATATCATTAAGCCATAGGAATATGGAATAGTCGAGAAGTGGAGGAACAAAAAATGGTGTTAAGGAAATACTGGTAAGCGATATTAATCTCTTACAGATAGAATTTAAAAGGTTTCTTTAAAGTACCGATCGTAGCATTGTGATAATTTCTTTTCCACGAAAGAGAACGTCTCTCGGCTTGCTCTCTCAGCTTTTCCACGGCAAATGACCGGCTTAAGGTGCAACACGGCGATACTACTACGGCTGCTAATCGTAGTATCGCAACGTCGAAAATTGCCTTATAAATTAAGGGCAATGATTAACATCTATTAAAGCCCATGAGCACGGGCAGGAAGCACGCTCGTATTCGAGGACTCTCGGTGCATCGCCTTCTCAACTTTTTCCCGTACGACACACACGAACGCTTTTCCGTTTGCTAAATGTAATACATAGTGGTTACAGGTAGTATAAAAAGTAAAAGAGTAACATAAAGAGAAAAAGAAAAAGAAAAAGGAAAAAAAAAGAAAAGAAGAAACATAAACGGGAAGGTTCGGTTAGTCCGCCTATAGATACCTGCATACATGCATAATAGACGTACGTATATATACCTATATATATATATATACCTTCTATACCTATATCCGCGAAAAGAAGATCAACCAAGAGGCATACCGGGTATAATGATCTTCTTAGTATGGTTAACCAGCCACTAACTACGCGAAGGCAATAATTAAGCGCATTACGATGCGAACGCGCGCTCATGCGTTTATTTTCTCAAGACGATCCTCTTTCATCGTCGTTCGTCATTAGACACGCGTCTAATCTTTTACCTTTACCTCATTGAGCCACCTCTCATCTATCATCTTCGACCTTCTCATTTCGATCTAATCGGAACGATTTCGAACTTTTATACTAGGACTACTCTCGAAGGTGTTATTTTAACAACGAACGTTGCAGCTGCTGCTGCTGCTGCTGCTCCTGCTGGTTTCTTTTTTCTTTTTCTTTATCTACTTCATTTTTTCTTTTTCCTTTTTTCTTTCTTTTTTTCTTTTTTTTTTTCTTTTTTTTTTTTTTAAGGAGACCATTACCACACAGTATATATCGTTATCGTATATATACGTAGAAGAAGAGCTTCACTTGTTAACAACAACGGCTGAAATTCTCGATAACATTAGCCATGCTAATGGTAATTGCTCTTAGAATGTTGCGATATATATCGGATAGACTCGGTTCGAGTCGTAAAAGGTAGATTTCTACCTTCATTGAATAATTACACGTAGATGCGCCCGATGTGCCGATGGACTTTCGTTGATACCGCGTTACGCGGGTATATCTTATGGAAAAATATTCTCGTGCGATCGTGGTTTATGGAAAATCGACGTGAGAGCGTAAACAGAATACGATTATGTTACGATTATGTATCGGACGAAATCACGAATCTCTTTCTTTCTTTGTTTCTTTACATTCTCTTCGTTCTCATTCCTCTCATTTTCAAAGAATATATCTAATCGACTCTTATCCCTCCTGTACTCCCCGCTACCCCTCTCAAACACTCCACCCGTATGCTCGTTCGTTCTCACAAATACGTCGTACGTATAAAAATAAAATAAGAGAAAGAAGGAAACAAGGAAATAAAAAAAGATAAATAAATAAATAAAAAGAAAAGAAAAAAAATAAACAAAAAAAGAAGACAAATTTAACGTTGCGTACACACATACGTACATACATACATACATACGTACGTACATACGTACGTACGTACGCACACACGTTTCTTCTTCACGGTGGCAACGTCTTGTCACGCTCGTAGACGCGCCGCTACGAAAACGGGCACTCACGTCGGAACTTTATAATTAGTATGCGCATGGCCGGACGGGCTTTGAATAATTCCATGGGAGCGTCTCGACTTGCCGCTATGAACTTTATCGACATTAATTAAAAACGTGGTGCGTCGCGCGCTCGCCTTTCCCTTTCCACCTTTTCCCTCATCATTCTCTCTCTCTCTCTCTCTCTCTCCCTCTCTCTTTCTCTCTCTTCCTCGTTCTCTCTCTCTCTCTCTCTCTCTCTGTGTGTCTCTCTTTCTCTTCATCCATCTTTCTCGTTCGCTCGCTCGCGCCTCATCTCCGTTGGTAGTTGGCACCCCCGTCGCACAACCCTTTCGTCTCGCTTATCGCCAGGACCGGACGTTCGAGGCAAACATTGTGAAAAAGCGAAAGACCATCGCCTATCCGTTATCAATCTCTCTGTCTCTCTGCTCCTCTCGACGTATCTCCTCTCCTCTTCTCTCGTTCCACCTCGTTATCCGATCTTCTCTTTCTCTCTCTCTCTCTCTATCTCTCTATTTCTTTCTCTCTTACTCTCTTACTCTCTGTATCTCTTTTTCTCTCTCCTTCTCCCATTACCCTTTTGCTTCAACCCTTTCACGCCTCCGATCCATCCCCTACCTTTCTCGGGACCACGAAAGCTTTCCTTACGAAAGGTGGATGAATATTCATGACCTAGCGCCATCGTCGTCCTCGCCATTGGACGTCAGTGGCGATCAACTGACATTGCCGAATCGTACCAGTCAAAAAGCTATATCCATTTATCCACCTATGTAAATGTACCTTACCATGGTATTAGGACGAAACGTTAAGTTCAAGCAACAGCGAGTCTTTTTAATCTTTAAAATAAGAAGAGAACAAAAATTCCAAAGAGAAGAAAAAAAAAAAAGGGAAATATTTTATTCCTCACCGTTTTGACCAAATGGATGAGAGAACAGAGGAGAGGGGGAGAGGGGGACAGGAGGAGGAGGAGGGAGGGAATTTTCTTTTCTTTTTTTTTCTCCGTCGAGCAGCTACTTTATTCGGAGAGTGGGAAATTAAAATTTAACCGTAAACTAAGAGATGCATCGGGAGAAATATCCCGAGAGAATATTCGAGTCGACCCTACGTGAATTTTGTTCTTTCCGTTCATTACCAACATAGAAGGGTGGGTAGGTGGGGGTGATTTAGGGGATGAGAATATAAGAGAATGCCGATGTCCATCGTGATCAAGGGCGTAAAAGCGGTCGCTGAGAAATAGTAAAGCTACGATGAAACGTAAAAGGTCTCCTACCCTCTTTGATGGATTATTTAAATGACGTCGGGCGTACGTACATAAGTATCTACAATACGTAACGCGATTTTCAACGATTTTCATCGGAACAATGTCGAAGCGTCGTACTTTATTATAAATACGCCATTATCCAATACTACTAATGCATTGTGGAATTTCTGCGAATACAGTCTGCTATATTATTTTATTTAATGGTTCACTCGATGTATATACATGTATATACATTTTTTTTTAAACTCGTCTCGTTCTGTCGAATAATAAAAAATTTATGTCCGATGATTCACCTTGATCGAAAAAAAAAAGAAAAAAGAAAAGGAAAGGAAAGGAGAGAAAAAAAAGAAAGTCCAGTGAGAACCACTGTTTGTAAAATAGTCCGGCCGATAACATTTATAGCGGTTGGTACCCTCGATCCCCTTAAGTTCGAGGCTCCGATAGAGGACGATAGAGCATGCTAATAAGAAGCAATAATAATGATTACTTTAAGGCTCTGATATCAGAAATGGAGGGGAACACGAGGACTAGCCGAGCGTGACATCCGTTCGCCAACATTTGTCATTCTCGCCGCGTCGACGAACGATTATTATTCCGGGAACGATTCGTTTAAGTCATAGATAATAAACTCGGTTGTAACCCCGTTCACTTACCCCCAATCCCCATCCCTGTCAACCCAGCACCCCCACTCCAGCAACAGTACACACGATAACGAGAGACAATTTTGTGGTGGTCGAAAGGTGAATAAGGTCGATTCTAAGTAATAACAAACAACTATAGTTAAGTTTATTCACTCTTATCGTTTATTCCAACGTCCGAAGGTAGATAAAACGGAATGTATTTCGTGTCGTTGATCGTTGAAACAGACAAACGGTTTGCGTTGCCATTTGTACGAACAAACTTCTCCCATTGTTAGAGCAAAACGAAACGGAAAAGGCAATAGAAAATAAGAAGAAGGAAAGACAACGAAAAGAAAAGAAAAAAAAAAGGAAAAAAAAGGAAGAGAAAAAAGGAAAAGGATTCGGCCGTTGGCGCAAGCGGAAGTGGCATTATACGCGCGAACAAGAATACTCGTCTAATTGTCCGGGCGAGATAATTCCGCGAGATTTGCATATGTTTCCTCGTCCGTTAGGCCGAAGGTGCGTCAGCAACCGAGCAATTAGCGATTACTGATTAAGTCAAAACGGACTTCTAGGGTCTTTGCTTTAGAGCGGGTTTAAAAAGAAGGCGGGAAGCAAAGACGAACCGAGGAGGACGAAGGTCGAGAAAGATAGAAAAAGAAACAGAAAGTGAGAGAGAGAGAGAGAGAGAGAGACAGAGACGAAGGGGTGCTGATGAGGAGCGATTGATATCGTGTGGGAGGAGTGATGGGTGCTACTCCTTGTAAAACTCTTTCTGCCTCGACTAGCATGGCCCGATCCATTCCGACGATACTTATTGTATGCTAATTATCAGTCGGACTAATCAGCGGCGCTATTCCTCCGAGTGATTTCTTTTATCTCTTCCTCAACGAGGATATTTCTCGAGTGAATTCCGGCGGTGACGCAAACCTTAGGCGTACCTTAAGCGTAAGCCGAATTAATTGCCGTGCAAAAGAGACGAGAGCTGCTCTCGGACTATGGTGTATATAGTTCTCTCTCGCTCGCTCATACGTTCGGTATTCGTTCGTTCGTTCGTTCGTTCGCTCGCTTATTCGCTCGCTACGACGGCAGCAACATTTGATCGTCTCTTCCTCTCGCGCCGGTTTCGTCCAATTGTGCGATAGGAGAAACCCGAGAGAGGCCTCATGAATTTTCCTTCTTATTCCCTTTGTTCATCCAACAAATCCATCTGCATGCTCGCTTATTTCACTTCTCGTTCGTGTATATATATATATATATATATATATATATATATATATATATATGCGTATAGGTAAGCGAGAAGAAGACTAGGAGCCCGGTAACCGTGAGAATTAGAAACCGTGCGCGTGAATATCAGACGCATTTAATTAGACGCAACATTTCCTTCGTCGACCTTCGTTCTTAGCAGCGCGTAAAAGCAACTTAATGATTTATCATTGATAATAATCTTTCTTTCTTTCTCGCTCTCTCGATTACACGCATCTCTCTCTCTCTCTCTCTCTCTCCCCCTTCATATTCAACCCTGAGCGCCATCGCAAATAAACTCTTCGTGGAAAGGAGTATGCTTCTTAACGACTTTTTCGTTCTCTTTTCATCTCTCTCTCTCTCTCTCTCTCTTTCTCTTTTCCTCTACGTAGCACGAGGCGAGCGAGTTATCATTGATAAATGATTTCGCTGGGGATTTATCGCGCTAAGCGATCTAATGGGTTCGAATGTGCGCGAGTATCGAGGGCCCTCGCGTTTTCACGCTGCGCCATGATTTATCAAGATGTACCTACACGGAAAACGATGCATTTCCATTTCTTTTCGTACATCGGAAGAATATCGTAATACACCGTACCAAATGATAAGAATTTATGAGTAGAAACGGAAGAAGAGATAAAGAAAGAAAAGGAAAGGAAAGTTCCTTTCAATCGATATAAAGATTTCCTGATCACGCACCCGCAAAATAAAGATTGTAAATGGGATCATGGAAACATATTTTTCTTTTATGCGTTGAACGTTGTCTCGTACTACGAACGAGCCTTTGGAGAGAGATAGAAAGAGAGATAGAAAGAGAGAAAGAAAGAGATAGAAAGGAGAAAGAGAAAGAGAGACACGAGATGAGGCAGCTGCGATCGAGGGAGCCCCTTGTCCGCGGTCATTATCGCCGTAATTATCGTGTCGCATCCACGCACGGCGCCTTTCAGCTCCGAGGCAAACGTCCTTTTTAAACCACGAAAACCGTATCTATCGCAAAGTATGCCTCGAAAGAGAACGCCGTGGGGTATTGCTTCGTTGCGTTGGTTAGCTCGAAGGGGTTCTACTGGTCGTCGTTGGAAGGATGGAGAAAACTCGAGTACCACTACCACTACCACCACCACCACCATCACCACCACCACCATCACCAACACCAACACCAATACCAATACTACCACCATCACCAGCAGCAGCAGCAGCAGCAGCAGCAGTACCATCATCATCGCCACCACCATACGGCATCGTTTTATTTGCATTTTAGTACTGGTTTCCCTGTAAAAGTTTTAATTGCGTCCATCATAAGAGTCGGCACGGTCCATCCGTTTGTTTCGTACCTATGTCTATGTATGTATTTATATATATATATATATATTCATGTAGGTAGATAAAGTATACACGCGTCTACAACCAACCCTTCTTCTCTTCCACCACCGAAAACTCTTTCCAACGTTCTCTATACGTTCTACGAGAATCCTACCTGTTCACCCTCGGGGATCTCTTTTGCACGAGCGGAATACGCTAAGCGCGGCCTGACTGCCTTCTCGGCTTAAATAAAAGGGGTCAAGGGGAGTGTGGCCGAAGTGGACTCGCGTTTGGATGGACAAGGATATATCCTCAGCAACTACCTTCCTTCCTCCCTCCCTCTCGCTCTTCACCCTCCGCCTGCCTTTTGTCAGCTGTTTTTCCTCTTCTTTCTAAGCTTATTCGATAAACCCCCTTAGCACTTAGCGACGACTTTTTCAATCCTTTTGACGATTCAAAAACTGACTCGTCTCGTATTATTTTTTTTTGTTCTTTTTCTTTTTTTTTTTCTTATTTTTCCTTCCCTCTCCAACCTACCCTCTATCGTTCTTTCATCAAGAAACGATTTACCACTATCCCTTCTACGTACGTTTTTAATTTCGAAGCTTCTTCGTTCCTTTCTCTTTTTTTTTGGCTTTCTTTTTTTTTCTTTTTTAATTTTTTCTTTTCTTTCCCTCTCTCTTTCTCTCTCTCTCTTTCTTTTCTTTTTTTTCGCAGCTCTTGGGAATTCTTTCGACGTAGTGGCTCGCGGAGGCGTGCTTTTAAGAAAACACGGAAACGTAGAAACTCGTTCGCCGGTACACCGAGCACATCGAACGATCCATATTCATGAGCCGTAAGAACGCGAACGACTGGCGACTCGTTAGTTCTTCTAAGTGATAATTTATTTATCTTTCTGGAACAGTCTCGGCGCGTTGTGTTTGCACGAACGAACTCGGATCCGGAGAACGAACGGAGGCCGGGCTCTCGACCGGGTCGTTGCCCATTGTTAATTCTCTATCGCTAATTATGGAAAAATATGGGTTGGTCTTTACGTTCGCCTAACGTTGGATCGACGATATGAACGTTACCGGAAAACCATTAGAGTTTATGCCATTTGATTTTATAACAAAAGTCATAGAGGCAATTCGAATAGTCACGCCGAGAGAGAATCGAAAACCATGACGAATGTAAATTCAAATTTTATCAAAGTTTTCAAAACGATTCTAACTTTTACTTTCGACTTCGTTTAACGCACGTAAGAAAGATACATAGCACGTTAAGAGATAGATAGATAGATAGATAGAGAAAGAGAAAGAGAGAGAGAGAAAGAAAATTTTAAGAATCATTTTCGTGGTAGATCAGATTCGTAACTGATTTCTCTTATTGTTAGATAACGAGCAAGATCGACTTTAAAGGAAACGTGCTGAACGTAGAAAAGAAAGATAAAAGAAATATTTTACTAATTTTACGTAAACGCGTAAAGTTTAACAACGTTGTATCTATCCATATAAAGGAACGAAGATATCCGATATCAATCGGGGCTTGGTCGTCGGCCTGATCGAGACGATTAAGTCGAATGGGATTGTTTGGCGTAGGAAGTTTTTGCGTTTCCGCGGAAAAAAGAAAAAAGCAAGAAAAAAAAGAAGAAAAAAAAAAGAAAAAAAAGGAAGAAACATCGCACGATCGGCCGTACTCGTGCGAGATTAATTAGCCATAAGTAACGCACGGGATCCATTTTATGGAAAAGTGGGTTTCCGCTGATCTGAAAGTCGCTATCGGAGACGATCATTGGGCAACCTTCTTCGCACAAGAGGTCCCATTGAAAACAGTAGACGGTTTTCTCACCGTGCTGAAATATAACTTGCAATAAACCAATGTGATAGTAGGTTAAAGTCCTACGATGTTATCTGTCATGGGTAATTGCCGTCGGTGCGGACTCTACGCTCTAACACGATCTAGGAGAAGTTACACAGGATTCTGTGGCAATACGCGTCCTCTCTGTCGTCGTCAGCTGAGAATAAAGAACGGTAGTATTAAAACAACTCTTTTCTAATGTCACTTTTTTTTATTCCCTTTTTTCTCTTTGCTGTCGAGAAAGAGAGAGAGAGAGAGAGAGAGAGAGAGAAAGGAAGAAAAGAAAGAAATAATTTTTAAAAAGCATCCACGATATATAAATTTCTCGGTCGATTGGTCCTTCGACTAATAGCAATAACTTATTCGTTATCGACTATGGAAGAGATAGGATACCCGTCGTTGTCGATAACGTATTGCCAGACGGTCCGGTATAATCAACAGATTAGCCGAGGAATAGATCAGAGGCGATGAGCGAAAGAGAGAATACGATGGGAAGGGAGCATGAGAGAAATACGGAGAGAGATAGAGAGATAGAGAGGGAGAGAGAGAGGAAAGAGGGAAGACTCGGTTAGCTAAAAGCCTTGGCCAAGCGGCCATTAACGAAGGGCTGCTTGATTTCGTTTCTTTCATCGAGCGGGTCGCGTACAGGACACACACAGCGAGAGGGAGAGAGTGAGAGAGAGAGAAAGAGAGAGAGGGAGAGATAGCGTGTGTCGTGACGTTGAACGAACGAAGCTTGGTGGAGGTGGGAAAATGCAATTATAAGTCAGAGAGGTGTCGTCTTCGTGTCCTTTTGCTATACCCAGTACGTCTGACGTGGGATCGATCCGATATACGGGAAAGCTTCGAACGAAAACCACAAGTAACAAAGACGGTGAAAGATAAAAGAGAGAATGGATGTGCTTTCGGGATAACGAAGGAAATCTATTTTCTCTCGGAAAGGAAAAGTTCGAAGGGTCCTACGTAAAATCTTTCACACGTCTTATCCACATACATTTATATATATATATATATATATAAAATGTGTTTTACAAAAAACATTCCTTTTTTAAAAGGAACTACGTTCTCTAGATACTTATTTACAAGTATTTATTTCTTTAAAAAATATTCACTTAACCGTCTCTCAACGTTGCATCGAACAGTCTATTTCGAATCCGTAACCGGAGATGGAAAATTCGCAAAGGACGATTAATCGCGCGATATCTTCTCCGTGCGAACGCAGAGAACGAGAGAACGATAAGGAAAGAGAGATAGAGAAAGAGAAATCGAGATCAGGATCGAGAGAAAGATAGACAGACAGACAGAAAGAGAGAAATAGAGAAACAGAGAAAGAGAGAGAGAGAGAGAGAGAGAGTACGAAGTGGAAAGAGAAACGGGATTGAATCGAAAGCCCGACGTCGCAAAATAAACCGTTTCATGCGAGAACGTCGTTCAGCGGATGCAACGAGGACGATTTGAAAGGATTTGCGCGACACGTTGAAGCGTCGTTTCTCCGCTCCGGCGTTTCTCGCACGCAATCGAGACAAACGTACTTACAGTCGTCGTGCGCTCTTCCTCACACGCACGCACGCACGCACACGCGCAGGAACTTACACACGTAGAAAGGCTAGCTTTCTCCGTTCCTCTTTCCCTTTCTCGAGAGTGTCGCGACAAGGAAGGTACAATGCGCTCGCGCGCTTGCCGACTTAATGCGCACACGTACGAAACGGACTAACGACACGCGCGGAAATGGAAGACTCCGTCGTGCGTAGGTATTCCAGGGATCTCCCATCGAGAGATTAGCATTTCCGCTTTTCTCTCAACAATTCCTCGTTCCCGTACGGATTATCCGTTAATCCGTAGCGGGCCAACGGGAGTTGTCCTCGTATGAGTGTGTATATATATATAATGTGTGTATGCATGTATGCGTGCATGTAGATAGATGTGTGTGTGAGACAGAGAGAGAGAGAGAGAGAGAGAGAGAGAGAGAGAAGAAGAGAGTCGAAGGAGCGAAAGGACGAACGAGAGGAGGGAGTAATTCGGTAGAGCGAATCTTCCTCCAAGTGCCTGTATCAAGTATTATTTCAGTATCGTTCCGCGCGAGGGAGATCCTTTCGCGTTTCGAAGAAGAGAGAACGAGAGAAAGGTAAAACGTACGAGAGGATTTCTCCTATATATATATATGTGTGTGTGTATTAAATACATATATGTATATCCGTTGTGTCTCGACTCCAAGAATCATTATTAAGCGATAGTACTATAGAAAGGATATCGCGGCGATGATCTCTCAAACGGAATTACTAAAGGTTTCTTTCTTCTTCCTATTACTTTTTACAGTCGACTTTATCCTTAATAATATATTTATGACATTTGATCTTCGACGATTGCCATCTACTTCTTTCTATTTTCCACTTCTTCTTCTTTTTGTTCTGTTCTTACCACTTTTTAACCATTATTATAAAATACGTAATGACATTCGTAAACACACAAAAAAAGAGAAAATACGGAAAAAAGGAAAAAGGAAAAGGAAGCTGTAAAAAACAGAGAATCTCGTTAAAGGAATCGAATATTGCGTGGGAGATTCGCGCAGTCGTCGGCAGATAGATCGAATGAGAAAAGTTCAGGATTTCAAGCGAGTAAGCAGAAGCAGAAGCAGAAGCAGTCGCGGAGTTGTGCCGCAGAGTTTTTTTTGCGCCTTACGCTTTTTCATATTTCGAGGCAGCACCCGAGGCGAACACGGCCGGGCGCGACCGGGGGCTTTGGTGTGTCGGGGTGAAGAGGAGGAGGAACAGAGAGAGAGAGAGAGAGAGAGAGAGAGAGAGAGAGAGAGAGAGAAAGAGGGTTGGGTTAGAAGTGGGTGGTTTCAAAGTAGCCGCGTGCGTTCGTTCGGTCACTCGCGCGTCCTACGTCCTCTTTGAAAGATATAGAGCTTTCACTCTGCTTTCCCTCTGTCCCTCTCACACCCCATCATCCCACTCCACCCCTATCACCCAGTCGAGCAACATCTCCTCCAGCTCTCTCTCTTCTCCTCTACCTCTTTACAAATCAAAGCTACGGCGGTAATAAGCATCCGTTGAGCAGCCGTCGGATAGAGAGGGAGAAATAGGTGAGGGTTGTGTAGAGAAGGTAGAGAAGACCGTTCGGAAGAAGAACAGAAAGAGAAAGAGAGAGAGAAAAGTACAAAGAGAAGGAGAAAGAGAAAGAGAGACTCTCAACGAGTGGTCATACGTGTCAGACCGGAGACAGGCTACTGTCGGAGGTGGAGAAGGTGCTCCGACGGAGAAGGATGATGCATTATTGAGTGGACTGTTGAGAGGTAGGCTGAGGCTGAGGGAGGAGGAGGAGGGGTAGATAGGAAGGGCGATGGCATATAATCGCACACATACTCGTAGCTTTGCTAATGGACTCCATCCACCCGTTTCAGTTCATCCTCCCTTCTTCGACCACCCTCTCCTCTTTCCTCTTCTCTTCTACTCTATTTATCTGTCTGTCTATGTTCCTTCCTTCTTTCCTTCTTTCGTTTCTTTTTTTCTTTCTTTCTTTCTTTCTCTCTCTTTTTTTTCTTTCTCTTTCTCTCTTTCTTTCTTTCTCTCTCTTTTTTTTCCTTTCTCTTTCTCTCTTTCTTTCTTTTTTTTTTGTCTTTCGTCGATCCCTTCGTTCCATTCGTTTGCGCTTTTCTTTTCGTGTTCATTGTCAACGATATTGTGCATATCTCTGCATGCATGTACGTTCTGATATTTTCACTGTCTCAGGAGATTTATCCGTTCGTAGTTATCCGGAATATCGATATTACGAGTAAATTTTCCAAGTGCCAACTCGTTAACACTCGGTTTTTTGATTCGTTTTGATAAAAAAATTCTGTTTCTTCCATCCGATCGTAGAAAGTTGAAATTTGATTTGAAAATCGACGGACGATTCGGCGCGAATTGGTATTAATTATTACTATTATTATCATCATTATTTTTTCTCCTTCCTCTTTCACAGAAAAAAAAAGAAAAGAAAAAAGAAGAGAGAGAGAGAGAGAGAGAGAGAGAGAGAGAAGGAGGAATCTTTCGCGTCCGTCGGATAATTAGAAAAAGCGATTTCTTTCTCTCGAAAAATAAATATGACGACGGTCTACGACGAGGGGCAGTCACGCGATATGCGTTTCTCTTTGAAGAGAACGAAAAGAGAGAGAGAGAGAGAGAGAGAGAGAGAGAAAAGGAGGAGGAGAAAGAGGAAGAGAAAGAGGAAGAGGAAAAGAGGGATCGCGAGGTAGAAAGTCGATCGCGTTCTCGAGTAACCTGGTTATATCTTTTTCCAAGAGACGAATGTTCGCGTTGCGCCTTTGCAACTCTCGTTTCTACGTCGCTATAACTATATACATATGAACACACATGTACATAAACACATACATATAATATATATCTATATATATGTATATAAGCATTCTATATGTGTAGACGTATATAGAGACGTATATATATCTAGCTACGTACTCTTCCACGGACACCAGAGACGCGTTATTATTGGATTACATTTTTAATCCGCCCTCTCTCTACCTCCGGCAACGGCAGTCTTCAGTCCTGGCCCTCTCTTTCTATCTCTCTTTCTCCCTCTCTGGCTCTTTTGCGACCCCTCGATGCCCGGCATCGTCGTACGTACGTAGAGCGTTACGTTAACGTTACGAAGAGGAGAGACGACTACGAACCCCGCCGGCGCATCCTCTCTCTTTCTCTTTCTCTCTTTCTCTATCTATCTATCTCTCTCTCTCTCTCTCTCTCTCTCTCTCTCTCTCTCTCTCTACTTTCGTATTCCGAATGGAATTACTATGCAGGAGATTTCATTTGTTATATATGCGCCGCGCTACAAACGAGCGTATTTTCGTTTAAGTTAATCGAATTATGGACCACGGAAGTGTGTATGCATTTTTAATGCGTTACGTCTTTTCATCCCCACCCTCTGACTTTCCCCACCCTCTCCCCATCCGCCCGCTTTCGAATACCCTTTTCATCCAATCAAAAAAAAAAAAAAAGAAGGAAAAAGAAACATAAAAGAGGATGAAAAAAAAGAAGGCAGCGCACAAGGCTCCACGATTTTTGCTTGCGTCTAGCGATTATTCAGATCGTCCGATTCTACTCATCGATCTTTTACAATTTTAAACGATCTCGTATTTATATTCCATTATATTTTACAAGTCATAGGTATTAATATCTTATTTGTTGAAGGATCGTGGAAGAAGAGAAGTGGTCATTGATGATAAAATTCAATTCTCGAAGCGATTACGATTCTGAAGCTGTTGATAGTTGCTGTACTTGCGGACAAATCCGCGGCACCGAGGGACGATCACGAACACGATCGTGACTGCGCTTCGTCATTTCGAGTCTTTCAATGCTGCTAAAGGAAGAGAGAAAGAGGGAAGAGGGAAATAGAGATAGATAGAGAGATAGAGAGATAGATAAAGAGAGAGAGAGAGAAAGATAAAAAGAGAAAGAGAGAGACGAGATCTTTCAGCAACAGTAGGCCCGTAGTAGACCGGTAGCCCGCTACACGTCATCGTTCTCTTCTCTTCCATTCGTGAATGATCACGGCCGATCGTATTGTGACAGAACAGCGATTGGTACGTCGACGGTAGCAAGAACGACTCATTGTCCCGGCATCACGTGCATCAGAAAGCGACCAGTCATCGTTCCACTCCCGATACGACGACGACCACGAGCCCACAGCAAAAATCTTTTCCTTTCGACGACTCACGCGATCCCTCCGCTGGACCCCGGCATTTAACGTCTGCTCCGGAGTTGAAAGATCAAACTCTTCAACTTTAACCTTTTATTACTTCGTATATTTTTTTTCTTTCTTTCTTTCTCTCTCTCTCTCTCTCTCTCTCTCTCTCTCTCTCTCTCTCTCTCTGTCTCTTCTTTTTTCGTCCTTCCTTTTATACTTTTTTCCTTCCTTATTCTTATCCTCTTGGCAGTTTTAAGCTTCTTTTTTTATCTTTACTTATGTGTACGCGTGTATATATTTTTTTTCATTCGTTTTTATTTCAGTTACGAATTATAATTGCGGAAATGCAGTAAGAATATATATATATATATTCTTGTGTGTGTATGTATATATGTATGCACGTATATACGTACACGTTGTTCGCGTTTACATCTTCGAATGTCATAGTGCATAGCCAATTGAAGTAACTCGTGCAGATAATTTAACCAGCTTAACATCGTAACGTCCTCCCTTCCTCATTTCTAACCGCTTTTTTTCTCTCTCCTTTGAGAAATGTCCGGTCAATTTATGGGTTGCGTTATGTTACGTTGGGTTGCTTTTCTTAAGAAAATTATTTCTCTTTCGCGTATTGTAATTCGCGAGAAGGTCTCCTTTCCCCTTTTCTCGAGCGAGAAAGAGAGTTGGTCTGCAAGGGTGGACAGGATATGACCTCTCCCTTGTAAAGTGTCCCTTCGTCGCGAAGCTTCCCTTTCTCTCTTGCTCTCTCTCTCTCTTGATACCATACATGCCAAAATGAGTCCACTTTGACTGTTCAGCCACTATTGCAAGTCGACTCGGCCGGCGCTCATCTCGGAAATTACTTCCGGCCCTACCGCGCTCGTTGTCCTCCTCTCCTCCTAACGCCAATGTCACCGTCATCGTCGTCATAGTCGTTGTCGTTGTCCGCATTCGGCCGCATATGCAAAGAACCTCATCGCCGTGCAAGTCGAGCGAAAGAGATTGGGCACGCCTTTCTCGTCGTCGACGACGAGCGCCCCCTCAATTATTAGCGCTTCCTTTTCTATCGGGGCACCGTTTCCTCGAATTCGCCTTTGTCTAGATCCTCAACGTTAATATCATCATCCTCCTTTACCCACTACCACGGTTAACTATCAAAGTTATTTATTATACAGTTAAATTTTCTTTCATCTTTTCTCCTTAACCAAAGAAGGTCCGGACTTAAACGGCTTAACTAACTGACACAGACGGGAGTACTGATCAAATAATATGAACATTTTATAATAATTTAAATTTCCCTTAACGTCGTTTGACGACTACGAGTATGAATTTATTCGTCAAGAAAAAAAAGGGAAATAAAACGAAGAGAAATAAAAAAAAAAAAAGGAAAGAAAAGGAGAAGGAAGAAAAAAATAATGTAAAATAGAGAAACTCGAGCGACAAAGTGCAGCAAAAGGCGATGAGGTACGATGAGGATGAGGATGAGAATGAGGAGGAGGAGGTGGAAGAGGAGGAGGATGGCCAGTCGTCGCTAGTCTTAGACAGAGTTCCGGTTCTCACACTCCGGCAAAACAAATAGCCCGGCGCTAACGAGGGCCAATCAATAACCGGCATATAACGACCGGTTTCGCGAGAGAAACCGTCGCGATCGAGCGAGGGCCGCCGTCGCCGTCGCCGCCGCGTGCTCGAAACTCCGCCCTTGAGATCTTGCAGACACCTTCGTAGAAAACGAGCCTACACGTTTCGTTTCGTTTTGTTACGAGCTTCTCATTCGTATTTTGACGTTGGACCATAACGAGATCGGGAAGTCGAAGGTCATCTCCTTCGAATATCCTCCAAATATATCTTTTTTCGACCGGAAAAAAATTCTTTCCAACTTCAATTTTATTTCTCGTTTTAACGTTTCAAACGCCAACTCGTCAATCCATATATATATATATATATATATATATATATATATATATATATTAATGGAGTAATAACGATCTCGAAAAAGAAAAAACAGAAAAGAAGAACACATTCGATATAGGGAAAAAGAATTTGAAGAAGGAAGATCCACGCACCAGTGACGATTTGTAAAGGGTAACGGGCATGACTATGAACACAATGGTGAACAGGAATCTGTCAATCCACGTATACGTCTTCCATGAAGGCGGTTTCCTTCTCGGAGCACAGAGAAAAGGAGAGAGAGAGAGAGAGAGAGAGAGAGAGAGAGAGAGAGAGAGAGAGGAATATAGATACTAGAGGCCATCCGGATGCCCCATCACAGCTAATGACATGCACCGGCTCCTTTCTCGTAAGCTCGACGCTTCGAAAAACGAACGCGAACACATATACGAATTTCTTATATCCATACATCTAGTAATAGTCCTTTTCTCCCCTCTCCTTCTCTCTCTTTTTCTTTTTTCTTCCCAACACAGTGTAAAACTCAAGCGCCCTTCTTCCTGCGCGAGCATGATTAATATAAAATAAATGATTACTCGGCATCCGGTCTCACAGAAAACCCAGACGATCTCGAACGGGGTCGTTTCTTCGTCTCCTTCGACTTCTCCTCCTCTCCTCCCCCTCCCTTCGCTTCTTTTCTCTTTCCGTCCTTTTTTTGTATTCTTTTTTTATTCAGGATCATTCCGCGTAATTTGTCGGTCAAGTCGCCATGGCTAGTTTGACGTAGTTTCATGGTCATTGTCCAACTGAATTGCCGAAGACAAGTCCACCGACATTTCCGAATCGTCGACCGATGATTCTTCGTCATCCTGAAATATTCGTTCTATCATCGTTCGTTCTCAACGTC
This sequence comes from Vespula vulgaris, assembly GCF_905475345.1. Lineage (NCBI taxonomy): Eukaryota > Metazoa > Arthropoda > Insecta > Hymenoptera > Vespidae > Vespula > Vespula vulgaris. Next base: position 2,849,036 of record NC_066602.1, on the reverse strand, counting down.
AGTTTTTTCGTCAGAAAAATTTTGTTTCCTTCAATCTTCATATCGTAGACGTAAAACGACGACAATTTCAAATCTCGTCTTTGTCAATCGACGAATCACGATCGATTACTACTAGTTATCATTTATCATATTTCCTTTCGTCAACATTCCGAGCCAACATATCCGAATTGAAATCGAGAGCAATCGAGAAAAGTTAAGGGGAGATGGATTCTCGGAGTAGGATCAGATATAACGACGTTAAGAGTAACATCTTGTTCCCAATCGACCCTTTCTCACCCTTCGACCGCGACGTGCCACCACCGGAGGTGGCATTCGAGTCGGCCCGAACGAATTTCCAATGGCAGGAAATCCTTTTTACTCCCTCGTAGTACAACCCGTGTTCGTCTTGGGATGGTTGCTGCGTCGCGTCGCGTCGCGTCGCGTCGTCTCGCGTCGAGACGAGCGAATTAGAGAGGTGGAGAGGGAAAACGGCGTGATTGGAAAACGTGCAAAGCTTGTCTGGCCTGAAGGGTCGAAGAACGAAGAGGGATAAGGAGGAAGAGGAGGAGGAGGAGGAGGAGGAAGAAAAGGAGTTTTAGGAGATTTTCGTCCCGAAGGAGTTCACTCTGTCTCTCTCTCTCTCTCTCTTTCTCACTTTCACTTTCACTCACTCTCCTTTTCTCTCGTTTTACCCTCGCGACCTCAAACCGAACGGTGGCTACGTCGGTGATGTTGGTAGATCCCTTAAAAAACGGATTTACAACCTGTTGCTGTTCGTAGCCACTTAAAGGTTCCCCTCGATATTGAAAGAATATCCGAAAAGGAGGGCGAAATCACCCTACCTCCCAAGAGCACACGAATCTCGAACCTCCCCGAACCCTCTCCAGTCCTTATTTCCTTAGAATCCTTCCTTCGTCGTTTCTCGATGCCTTGTAAATATAAAAGTCCGGATATTGAGTGGAAGAGTCAGGCGGGAAAGTCGGAAGGGTATATACACGGGGACGATACCCACCGCTTTTGTCACGTTCCTTCTCCCCCATTACGTTTTCCTTCTTCTTTCCGATTCCTTAACGATTTGTCTCTTTTCCAAAAGCACTTTCGAGCGTCGTAATATTTTCCACTGATGTAAATGATCTAACTCTACCCTCCTCGCTTCTCTCTTCGTTAATTACCTCTTACTCGTTCGATGTTCGACGATCGTTAAAGGAAATACTTTTTTTTCGTAATTAGAAAAATAAATAAATAGATAAATAAAAACAAATTTTCGCTAAAAGAAATCGTGTACATGTCTACATACATACATATATATGTATATATACACACACACGAACATACATACGCGATTTATTTGTCCATTTATGTTGAAATCTGATAGGATAGGATTATATCGTATCAGGATAGAGTGGAATGGTAGAACGACACGATGTGCGCCGAAACAATTCCTCTAATTCGATTAAACCAAATCGACGCGTACCATCGACGGCGGGAGTTCATTAACCATCGAGAACACTAGCAGCTAGGTTCGCATCTGTCCGTAACTGTGTTTCGATGGTGGTACGTCGAGAGAAAGGATATATCGGACGATAAATCAGGAAAACAGAATGTTTCAGCGATTTCCGTTGGCCGTTCATCTTTGATGCACGATGCAACTGCATTCGTCCGTGTAATTTCTCGCCTCGAGCCTGTCAATGGAGCATGGGTTTGTGCGTGCATCGGTATAGAGAGAATGGGTGAGTGGGTGGAAGAGAGAGAGAGAGAGAGAGAGAGAGAGAGAGAGAGAGAGAGAAAGCGGAACGGAATCGGAGGAAGGACGCGCGTAACGCAGGAGTGCGAGAGCTCGATTTTGCTATTCATTAGAGCCGTCAGTGGGTAAACAAACAGTGGTTACTCGTGTGTGTGGATATGTGATTAACGTGGAAGCTCCGCGTAACCACCGCCTCGATATCGCGAGGAACGGGGGAGTCACACTCTCCATTTCCCTTCCTCTCTCTATCTCTCTCTCTTTCTCTCCGTGAATTGTATGTACCGTACACGAGCTATCGCTTCTACAACCCCTGCACTCGCTCTTCCCACGAGGACGCAACCCTCTCTCTCTCTCTCTCTCTCTCTCTCTCTCTCTCTCGTTCTCTCCTTTGCTTTCTCTGGGATCGGCAACACGAATCAAGAGCATCGATTGACTCTAAATCCTGTCGGAATTCCCTTACTCTTTGGAAGCTAGTAACGGTTTGGAACCTACGTTCGATTTGATCGAAATTATTATATCAAGATACTTTTCACTCTCCCTTTCTGTCTGTTTAAAACTCTTTTGAGAAAGACAATCGTATAACTTAAGCGAAACGATATCGTAGTAAATTCCTTAAATACCAACACCAACGAGAGCGAGAGAGAGAGAATCTATTTGACAGAACGTATGTGTTGGTACCAACCAGTGGCGACGCAATGACGCCAATTAATGCGCGCGAATTCCTATCATAGTTAATTTGATGCCCGCTTCAAAGGAACGAACGCACGACCCTGCTCCTCCTTCTCCTCTCCCTCCTCCTTTCTCTGTACTCCAGCATTTCGATACAGTTGCCACTTAATTATAGCGATGCTACGTACGCCAGGACAATGGAAAGGATATATCAGGATATTCCCACGTACGGAATGCCGAGGCGCTATTTTAATTCGCGCGAGTAATAGTGCTGTTGGTGATTAACATGACCAACGCACGGACCAATTAAACAGCCAAGAGATCTGCGTTATAAGACCTGGCATATATATATATGTATGTATATATATATATATATACACACATACACGCGCAGTTACTTACGTTTGATCAAACATTTTCCGATCTTTATTTAAATTTTAGTTGGATTCAAACGAAGCTTCTTAGATCATCCCTCTTCTTTTTTTTTCCTTCTTTTTTTTTCTCTTTCGAGTTTCTTATTTCCATCTGTGTTTTACCTAACACCAAGGATACCACACGCGTTAACAATTCACGTTTCAATTATCCTTGAGAATCAAGCGCGAATCCATTCTACGAGGTAAATGGAATGAAATTATGCCGCGTTAGGTTCTTTATTGCATCCATCTAGTCGGACTTACTGTTTTCATTGGACGGGAATCTTCTCTCGCAAATTAGAACTATCGATTCGGCTAATTAAGGAGGAATGATTAATGATATTCGATTAAATTAAATATGGTCGCTGGAAAAGAATACCGGAGCGTATACTTAGAAATCTGTGGGAACGATGAGAGAGTATAACAATCCGCTCGTTAAATCGGTCTAATCCTAATTCTAATATTCTTTCAGTTTCGCGAATTTCTTTTCTTTTTATTTTTTCTTCCTTGTAAAAAAAAAAAGTCGATTTCGACGCGAGTTCCTTTTAAACGTAATGGGAAAGCGATATCAAAAGCGGAAACAACACGACGGAAGTGCGATGAAGGGTCGCTTGTTCGGAGATTGAAAAGCACATTTGGGACGGTTCGTAGCCATCGTTCCCTCGGGAAGCTATCGGCTCGCGTATCGAGAGGAGGGCGAACGCTTCCGGAAGGGGGTTTTAAGGGGTGGTGAAAAGGGAGGAGGAGAAGGAGGATGAGGAGGAGAAGGAGGAGGATGAGGAGGAGGTGGAGGACATGCAACAAGTAGTTCGGTTTTCAAAGCCCATTGAAATTGATGGCTTTCCCATACCATGACAAACTCCTACCGGTGGTGGCACCGTTCGTGGACGAGCTTACAATACGCCGAAGCTTTTATCGATATTGCTGCTAGAGAGAAAGAGAAAGAGAGAGAGAGAGAAAGAGAGTGAATGCATCGATGGAGAATGGGGTGTGGAGAAAACGAGATAGATATACACCGTCTGTTGAAAGAGAAAGAGAGGGATGCTATTATTAAGAGAGGAAAGAGGAAACTCGTGGCTTTTATTACTGCATTTTCACCTTGTCACTTCTCGCTTCGACACTCTTCGCGTGCCGTCGAACGTCACTTCGTTCGTTTTCTCTTCTATTCCTCATCACTCTTTTTCTCACTCTCTCTCTCTCTCTCTCTCTCTCTCTCTCTCTCTCTCTTTCTCTCTCTTTCTATCCGTTCATTCAGTTCTATCTCCGTCCTTCTTTTCGTACTCACTCCTTCGTACGTGACCCGACGTATACGAGCTTCCTGGTCGTATTATCGCTTGAATTTACCGATGAAAAGTGCCACGAGAAATAGAGAGAGAGAGTTATCGATGAATCGTCGAGAGCCGTCGGCTCGGATAAATTGAAATCCACTCTCGTGTCGAAGGATGGTTAGAGGGAAAATATGTGAGAGAACACGAGAAAGAGGAGGGGAGTCCCGTTGGAAAACTTCAAAAGAAAAGAATAAAAGAAAAAAGCCTCTACCGTTGCCCCGTTCGTAGATCGTCCTTTTTTGCGCTCTTTCTGGCTTTTTTTTTTATTTTTCTTTCTCCTCCTCCTCCTCCATCATCTCCTCATCCCGATGATAAACGATTGCGCTCGTTTTATTTCAATAATTTATAATACGCTCTCGCGCTTAAAATGTTCACTTTTAAATCGCTCGCGGTATTCTCTTTCTCGTTTTTTTTTCTTTTCATTTTTCTTTCCTTCTTTTTCTCTCTTCGATTTTCATTCGTCTCATTCTTATACTATTTCAGTCATGACGCGCGTATCTTTAGAGTCCAGTGATGATGTACGATCGATACGGCGTACGTTAACGCAATACCGTAGCCAAGTATCGCACGAGCATCAAAAGTTTCGGACTCTGTAATTCTCGTTTGAAATCTCAGTAAGTACGTTCGATATTACGGTACACATCGGGGGGTATTCCGTGTTTATCGGCAGTGGTTCGCAAATCTCACCCTTTTTTACCTATTCCCTTCTCCAATAACTAAGCAGTATCCTAAACGAGTTTATCCGATAATATATAATATCGATAAAACCCTTTCCAATCAACCATTGAAATTTATAAACGTACGAATATATATCGATGATATTACAACGATAACACGTTGATTGGATAATGATAATGATTTATCGCTAACAAAATGTTTCATTAACTTGATACGATCTTCATTAAAATATAATACTATTTTTTCGTTTTTTCTTTTCTTTTCTTTCCCCTCTTGTTTTTTTTTCTTTTTTTCTAAATACATATATATACGGAGCAAGTTTCGTTCGGCAAAATGAGAGCGAGTTATAATCACGATTTTTAATTAATCGTTAATTAATCGCGGATAAAAGAAATGTATAAATCGAAAGAAGAAGAAGAAGAGGAAGAAGAAGAAGAAGAAGAAAAAGGAGAAGAAGTTGCTTCTCGAATATGATGAGAGAGCGACGACTGGTGAGGGAGAGGAAGAGAAAGAGGAAGGAACGGAGGGAGGGAAGAAGGGTGGGAGAGAGTAAATGCGAAGAAAGTGTGAGAAGAGTAAAAGAGCACCCCGGCGTAATACGTTTATAATGATAAGTTGTCATTACCCATAGTACAAAGTATCTTTAGAGGAGAGAGAAAAGGAGGGATAGATAGAAGATGTTAAGAGGAGAGAAGAGGAGAGAAGAGAGAGAAGAGGAGAGGAGAGGAGAATCCGTGGAAGGAGAAACTCGAAGGAGGAGGAGACGAGAAGAGAAATGATGATCTCGGCGCTGCGGGCTAGGCAATAGCTGGCGGTCGAAGGCTCACGATTATTGATTAGTTCGGAGTCCGATCGGTGCCGGTGATCCATCAAGGATGAGGCCCGCACGTTGTATAATGCCGATTCTTTTTCTTTCTTTCTCTCTCTCTCTCTCTCTCTTCGCTTTCAAGTCGTTCCTCCTCTCGAATATTCCTTGCACCCACCTCTTCGAACGGAATCCGCCAAGCGCGCAACACCGTAACGCGCTTGAGGACGGGGTCTTTAAAAACGTATTACCGAACCTGCAGATCATCCTCCATCTCTATCTCAACAGATGCATTCGTCTCTTTTCAACTTCCATAACATACGTTAGTTAACCCATTCGAAACTTTCGTCTTACGTCTCGACCAATCAGAACCAATAGGGTTCGAGAAGGACTGATCGTAGGTCCCGTTCTGCCCCGTTCAATTATTTTGCAATCAACGATCCAGAGGATTATACCCAGGGAATCCTCTTCTTTATTATCCTTTACCGGCTCCCTCTCATCTTTCTACTTTCGTTTTGCACTCGGAAGCAAACAAAACGATAGCTTCCTTTCACTTTCCCGAAGGAGCTTCTGTCTCTCTCTCTCTCTCTCTCGGTTTCTGTCTCTATCTCTCTCTTTCTTTCTTCTTTTCATTCCCGCGACGCTAGGACGATAAAAATAATGTTTTCGTCCTTTACGCTTTAAGCTCACGTCCCTACGTCGAGCCGACGTATTTTCAGAGGGACAACGAGGAAGTTCGTCAGGAAGTAATTTTCCATCATCGTCTATCTCTCTTCAGCTTCTCTCTTACTTTCTTCTTTTTTTTTTCTTTTTGCTTTTCTCTCTTGAATTTTTTTTTGTTCTCGTTCCCTTCTCCCTCTCTCTCTCTCTTTCTCTCTCTCTCTCTCTCTGTCTATCTGCCATGCGCGGCCAGCGCACCGCGAGACTTTTCCTCGAGATTCATCAAATTTCGTAGAGAGCTACGGGCGCCCTCGAACGCTATCAAAGTGGCATTCTTTAACTGATTGTCCCCTGGAGGTATACGCGAGGATCGCGCGCACTGTGCCCCTCTCGAACTTTTACGATAATCAACTGGAAATAACTTCGTAACTTTATTGCCGACCCTTCTCTCTCTCTCTTTCTCTTTGTATCTATCTATCTATCTATCTCGCTCGCTCTGTGAGTCAACGGCAACCGGTGGAAGAGAGTACGTGCACTATTAAAATAAGAGAGGAAGCAAAAATATAAGAGAGAAAAGAGAGGGATAAGAGAGGGAAAAAGGAGAGGGCACATAGGAGGAGATTCGGGATGCAGAAGAGATTTCTTTTTTTTTTTCCTTTTTTTATTTCTTCTTTTTTCTATCTATCTCTCTCTCTCTCTCTCTTTCTTTTTTCTTTTCTTTTCCTTTTTTAAAGCATGCGCTCTCGATCTCATTCGGTAGCGTCGCCGCCGTGTTGGCTTTCGAAAATTTTCGAGATGGAAAAAGAAAACGTTAAAGAAACGGAGAAAGAAGAAGAAGAAAAAAAGAGAAAAGAAAATTTATGGAACGAAGAAATAAAGTATATCGTCTTATTACATCGACATCAGTCGACCGTTTCGAAGAGAGGCTCGCAACCGATGCTATCCTAATGTCCAATCATTTGCCCGTTCTTCGCCGCTATGGTATTATAATTTCATCAAATCGGCATTAGTCGAGTCGATTTTGAAAGTCGATTCCAGCGATTAACGTTAGTTATATATCCGCACAAATGTATCCAGATAGATGGTTATACTATGCCATTATTATTGATAAGCCCGAAGCCTTCCAAAAATATGATTATTTTTCATTTTCTTTTTTTCCTTTTATCCTTGTTTTCTTTTTTCTTTTTTTTTTACACTCTCGAATATATTTTTCCACAGGTCGATGTGCGTATCGAGATCTTATTTCTTACGTTCCTTCGTTTTCTTTTTCTTCTTCTTCTTCTTCTTCTTCTTCCGGCTCGTGAAAGATGGAGTAAAAATAAAAATAAAAATGGAATTACCGAGTCGCAGAAATTGGATGCCCCGAAGGATCGGTCCAGCGTGCATTCTCATTAGCCTCGTCATTAGTTTCTTCGTCGTGCTAGAGAGAGAGAGAGAGAGAGAGAGAGAGATGGAAAGAGAGACAAGACGAGACGAGACGAGACGGTCGCTTTTGTCAGCAAAGGGACAACTCTAACCTTGACGAATATATCTACTGTCTGCTTATATCGACACTGGGTCGCGTCGATACTTTTCTATCTAAGTTTCAAGTAAAACGAGAGGGTGCTTTGTAACAGAGTTAAAAAAGAAAAAGAAACAAAAACGAAAAAGAAGGAAAAGAGAATAGAAAGAAGAAAAAAAAACAAAACGAAAAAGAAAAAAAGAAAGACAAGGAGATCGACGAATACGGACTATTTAATTATGAAACCGTTGAGAAACCGTGCCCCTCCTTAATTACTTCCCGTTTGCGCGTTATAATCGATAGGCAATAAACGAGAGCGTAGAGAGGCAAAGTGAGGTAGCGGGGTGTTAAAGGTGGGTGGGAAAAGGGTAGAGGGAGAAGGAGAGGGAGAGGCGCAGGGGGAGGGGGAGGGAGAGGGGTTAGAAAAGCGAGGTCGACGAGCCACGACTGGAATTAATAGATTTTGTGATCGATGAAGATTATCGTTCGGTTGCTATCCTCGATGGGCTTCGAAACACACGATGAGCTTTAAAGCGTGAGTCACTCGCGTGCACGGAGCGGCCACGATACGTTTCTCGGGACGACGTTGATAATCAAATTCGTCGTCGGATGACGAATCGACCAATTAAAGCCCGATCGTTCGTCACGATAAGGGCGGCCTGGTCGATGAACCAGCCTGTATTTAAAGTACGCCACTGTTCGCTTTTATAAAACGGCATCGGCCATCGCGATGGCGACTCACCAACGATATCGAAGTTCCACTTTATTAACTTATATCTCAACGAGCCCTTTCTACTCCACCGAGAGAATATATATAGATATATACATAGGTATACAGATGTACGTGTACGTGTATGCGTAGGCATATGTATAATCCTCGTTTACAGTTTATTCTTAATTAACGATCGCCGATCAAAAGAGAACATTAAAAGAACATTAATAAACTCGTCTAGTCGATAATGTCTAATCGTCGATGTTCGAAACAACGACGAGAACTCGCAGTTGTGTCAGACAAAATTTCGCGTCCTCCCCCTGGTCTCTATTTTCTTTTTTTTTTTTCGTAGCTTTTCTTTTTCCTTTTTGTTTTTTTTTCCTTTTTTTCTCTTTCTCTCTCTTTCTCTGCCTCCCCGATGACAATTATATTTCCATTAGCGAGTCTTCGACTCGACCCTTCGAATTTCTAATAATCGTGCCCAACTCGATCCATCGGTCCCACGGATCCTCTAATTCCTGTCCATTAAAAGGGATTCGTATAAAATCGTTACCGTTCACATACACGAATCGCCCTTCGCAGTTCGAAAATTTTACCAAAGAAAAAAGAATAGAAAGGAGAAAAAAAAGGAAAGGAAGAAGCGAACGACCGTTCCGATTAATACCTAATATATATTACGAAACAAATTTGAAGATATTGAATAACGTAAGGAAATATATTTAATAACGAATAGGTAGGAGAAACAACCGCGTTGGAACACACGAAATCTCTTGCTTTTAATTATCGACTGGCGATATCATCAATCAGTTCGTCGTCCTTCCGTGAAATCCCGACGAGAGTAGTAACCCTTCCCTTCGTTTTCTTTTTTTTTCGTCCTTTTTTTTCATCTTCCTCGCCATCCTAAAAACCGCTCTCCATCGATTCCATTCGGTGAGGTCGTACACTAATTCGCCGGTCATTAAGTCCGCACGATCGTTACACTCGGCACGATAGTTCGCTCAAGTGTCCTGGACTCCTTTCCTCGCTTCGCTTTTTCTTCGAGCCGAACATATTTATTTCTCATTCGTTACGCGTCAACGAAATCGACGAAGAGCGAGGATCACGGACGCAACACCCTTGTGAATTACTGCGCCGCGATTTTTTGATTTATTGCATTAACAAAAATAAATTGTAGAAGGATAAGTAATACGATTTTTCTACGTCCGGTTTTTTTTCTTGTCTCTCTCTCTCTCTCTCTCTCTTTCTCTCTTTTTTTTTGTTTTTCTTTTTTTTTTTTTTTTTGTAAAAAGTCCACTCGAAACAAATGCGTTATCGGGAGACCACTACTGTTCAAGCATCTAATTAATCTTAACGAATCAATAAGAAAGATACGTTGAATTTTTTTTCCGTTTCCTCTCCTTTCTTTTTCTACTAAAACTCATTAGTTTACAGCTTCGTCTCTAACGAGACAAAGTTCGAGAATTAGAAAATTAATCGATTACTGTCATCCTACGAAAAATCAATCATCATTTGCGACTCTTTCGTTTCAAATGAAATCGTGTAGGTAGCCGAGAGCTGGCGCCGCGGTTGCCGATAGCGGAGCTTCTCGAAACTATTCGTTGGAAGATGGATATATTTCGCTCGTTCGAAGCTGGAAAACTTTTACTTCATTGAAATTTATTCCCGAAAGAATATTAACAAGAGCGATTGTGTATTTTTATTGTAATCATCTCCGATTCGTTCGAGTTGCATTTTGAGATATTCATCGTAGTTTGCCACGTTTGAAAAAGATTTCACACGAGTTACGACGAATACACTCCGGTTAATAATCATCTTCGTGGATTTTATATTTTTACTCGTAACATTTTTTACTACACGATAAATAAACGTAGATAAATAAGTAAGCTCGAAGAGAATGAGAGAGAAACGAGGAAAGAAGAGACTCGGTTTAGAAAGTTCACGATTAAACGCTTGTATCGGTTATAGTCGAAGTGGATTAATTTGATCTGAAATTCAAAGAAGAGAAAGAGAGGACGAGAAAAAAAGAAGGAAAAAAAAGAACAAGAAGAAGACGTGGAAATGGAAGAAGGACAAAAATTTTCGTTGGAAAGGATATATAGCTACTATAATTCGCAAATGAACGAAGAGAGAAATAATCTCTCGAGCTATTCGTGCGGACTACGGTTCTCGAGTCAGCGACGAATGGAGAATGGGACGGTAACGAAGTAGTTTCCGTCATTTATCGGTGAGAGATGAACGCGGTGAGCGGCGCGGAACGTCGCTTCGGGAGATAATGTTTTGCGGCAACAGGTGAGGCAGGTGCTCGACCTGAATGCTCAGTGCTGCACGCGTCTAATAACTTGAATCTATGGATCAGGTGTCCTTCTCTCTCTCTCTCTCTCTCTCTCTCTCACTCTCTCTGTCTCGTTGTTCGAACTTACGATGGACAATAATTACCACTTATAGATTTTTGCCTGATTTAATTTAAAAGAAAGAAAAAAAAGGGAAAAAAAGCAAAAATTAAAAAAAAAAGAAATACTGACACCGACGTTAAAAATATTACACGGACAATAAAACGAACGGACAGTAAAAATTAAACTGCTTTACTCGTATATCCGTGAAGTAATCGTACGAGAATCTAAATCGAATGAAACAACCTATTTGACGATTGGCTATATAGAATATTCCTTTTCAAAGAGGACGTATAAATGTAGAGATACGGTTTAAAAAATTCAATGGAAAAGAATGAAAGAAAGGATGGTAGAAGATATTACGAACGGGACTCTTAATAACAGTAGAGTTCGCACCTGGAGTAGATGAGTGTTGTGTCCCTCGGGAGAGGCGATCTTTATGAAAAAAATTGGAGCCTTAAGCCGAAGTACATAATCTTTTCGGCCTCTAACGAGTCGAACGATTCGTGCCGACGGAAAAGAAGAATAAGAAAAAGGAATGGCTTGGACAGGTCTTTCACTCTTTCTCACTCTCCCTCTCTTTCTCTCTCTCTCTCTTTCTCTCGTTCTCGGTCTCTCTCGTGGAAGAGGAGAAGTCGAACGATTATCGAGCCTTTACGACGCCGCGACGCGAGCGACCGCAAAACTTTCTTGTATTACGGACTCCTTGGACCTTGTCCCCCACCAATAATTTCTTTGGCTTCTACTAGCGCGAGCATCAAGCAACATCAAGCTGAATCGCATCGCATCGCATCGCATCGCATCGCATCGCATCGCATCGCATCGTATCGCATCGCATCGCATCGCTACAACGCGGTTCGAAGTAATCAAGAGCCTATAATTTAGCCTGATCGAAACGTACGGGCTAACGAACAAAAACGATCGTGGTTTTTCGTGTTAAAAATCATTACGGTATACGGAGCGCCGTCAAATGCCAGCAACTCAGAGTCTCCGATATTCCCTCGTTCAAATATGTATCCGTTCGTCCATTCGTTCGTTCTTTCGTTCGTTCGTTCGTCTCACTTCGTCTTTCCCAAGTTTATTATAACGATCGGACGATTCCGCAGAAGAACAATTTATAAAGCATAAACTTTCTCGATCCTCCGAACATAATCATTATCGTACGATAAAACCTCTAACGATTTTCAGAAGCGAACGTTCCTGAACGAGTAGGTGGACTTTAAGATAGAAAGAAAGTTAGAGAGAGAGAAAGAGAAAGATAAAAATAGATAGAGAGAGAGAGATGATCAACACGAATTATCGTCGTCTTAACGTTAAAGACGTAGACGTCGAGGAGTGGCGAGACGTGATGAGACGAATTTTTTTTTTACGTCCTCGTACGTTTTTTTCTTTTCGGATAAAAAGATAAAACGGAATGCGAACTCGAAATCTTGAATCGGTTTGATAGTCTCACGGACTGCATTTTCTATCCCCCTCCCCGAAAAAAAATGAATAAAAAAATAAATAAATAAATAAATAAATATTGCGATACGATTATCGTCGAGGTTATCATTCTTTCCTTTCTCTTCCAATTATACCCTCGAATCGATAGAAAAAAATAGAAAAAAAAGAAAAAACAAGAAAACAAAAAAATACAAAAAAGGAAGAAATTAAAAACAAAAAAAAGGAAACAGAACTAATTAAATGAGAAAGATTTGTTTTATGCTTCGTTTCGAGTATCGAACGACAAACAACGAGCATTCGGATTTGTTTGAGGGAATGAAAAGAGATTGAAAAATGGAGAATGGGCTCTCTAGTTTAAAGTTTCGTCCGTGCGGAGTGGGACCCCCCGACGTTTCCTCTCTTTTTCTACGGAGTTGTTCTGCCCTTCGAAGATTCCCACGCGATTACGATGGTTCTGCGTCGGAGGAAGTATTTGCATTTCGTTATATTCAATCGCGTCCGGGAAAAAGAGAGGCGAACAATGCGAATTACGATATTTGTTTGTTCGCCGTTATGGAACGAAGAGAAAGAAAGAGAGAGAGAGAGAGAGAGAGAGAGAGAGAGAGAGAGAGAAGGGAAAAGTGGAAAGAAGGGAAGAGATTCCCCGGGGCTAGTTGCGGCTGCCACGAGATCACAGTATCGACCTTAAATTTATCCACGCAAATCTGTTGCACCGCAACGGGATGAATAATTATTTGGGGAAGGAGAGAAAGAGAGATAGATAGATAGATAAATAGATAAATAGATAGATAGATAGATAGATGGATAAAGAAAAAAAGAAGCTAGCGCACGATGCTTTGTTAACATAAATATCATATCTAATGATCCTTTCGCATCTTTGCATTTCTGTATTCTATCAAAGCAATTATCGAGCCCCACACTTGAACAGGAAACCTTTGCAAATTGCCATTAAAACTAAAACCCATGTAATCATATTTAACGTTAAATATCGATCATTAAGTTTTACAAATCGATTAAGAATCGATGTTATTAATCGCGTTTAGATCGTGATATCAATGAGAAGGTAAATTCACACTGATATTCGGAAGGAAGATGCATGCGAGATACCTTTCTCGCAGAGGACATCTTTCTTCTCTGTTCTTCACGCAGGTACACAGGAGTGACGATATTTATGATAGGGACGAGTAAGTTGGTATCGGTGTAAGGTTGGTAGACATTTAAAAGTGGTGATGCTGGTAATAGTGATGGTGGTGGTGATGGTGGTGGTGGTGGTAGTGCTGCTCATGATAGTGGTGGAAGAAAACGAGTCGTCTGAAAACGATGCCAGTGGTGTTGTTGTTACTCGGTGTCGGGGTAAAGTTCGGTGGTTCGTATATCGGTGGTTCGCGGATTTTAATCAAGCGCCGATCTGACGGCGGACTCCTCCGATGGAATAGCCGTGATCGCGAGATGGTGCCGAGGCGCCACAGGGGTTCGACACGTACAACACAAGCTTCGTTGGTACGGGGTGAAGGGGGTTTGCGAGAAGGAACGAAGAGAAAAAGGAAGAAGGAAGAGTAAAACCAGCGAGAGAGTATTGGTATCTTTCTTTCTTTTTCTCTTTCTTTCTCTTTCTTTCTTTCTTTCTTTCTTGCCACAGTTTATACCTGTTCCTTTGATTCCAGCAGTCTCCTTTCTCTTGCATATATATCTATCCTTATTCCTCTCTCTCTCTTTCTCTTTCTCTTTTCCAAGCGAAATCGCCGATTTTATGGGCCACCTTCGACGTTTAATGAAGGAACTTTACGAGGCGGGATTTTGTTTTAAAGAGTATACCGGCCTCGTCGATAATTTTCATCTCTAACGACGAGAGGCACCCTTCTTTTTCCCTTTTTCTTTTCTTTTTTTCTTTCTTCTCTCGGACACCCCGATCTCTTTGAAAAAGAGAGAGAGAGAGAGAGAGAGAGAAATATATAGAGGAGGATAAAGAAAAATAATATCCTTCGATAAAGGTCTTCTTCCCGGTCAAGGTCGAGAATATTAACACTGGTCTTCATCCATGGACGTTCGTCGTTAGCCCTTCGCTCGCGGCTTTTACGACGAGAGAGTTCATAGAACCCTTAATCACTTTTATCGTTCCTCATATATTCAACATTAATTCCAATAGTCTTAATCAGATTCCGACAATCCAGAATTAACGATATTATGGAACAACTAACGATCTACCACCTTTTTATGCAAACCTACGAGGAACGAATATTTGTTTAATTCGAGATCAATCAGTGGGAATTCAATGGAAAATTGGGAATTAGCGGAGGCACTCCAATTAGCCGATCGGCAATTACCTTTGGATTTCAATGAGAATCGAGAGAGAATTTCTTCCACGTCGTTGGAGGTACCACCAATATACACATACATACACCCTCTTCTGCTTTTCTCTTCCAATGGCATGCGTCGAGAATTTCGTTCGAGGGGTGAGGAGGATGGGTGTATGTAGGAGTGGGAGTGGGTTCGGGGGGAGGGTGGTAGGGAGGCTTTGATAGTTTTCCAATTAATACTTTCGCGACGATTTAATTAAAGTTCGATTAATCAAGCGACGGGAGAGAAACGTACGAGAGGCAGAGGGGGGGGGGGAAAGAGAGAGAAAGAGAGAGAGAGAGAGAGAGGGAACTCGACTTCGACCGGTGTTGAGTGACGTAAGTAAGTTGCCGCGGAATGAAATTTTAATCCGTCCCGTATTAGTCATGGATTTACGTTTGTTACGAATACCAGAGCTTCTCTATAAGTTCTGTCTAGCTGGAACCTTCTCTGAATCAGGTTCAGATGGAGTAGGAGAATGAGAACGAGAAGGAGAAAGAGGAAGAGAAGGAAAAAGTATATATATATATATATATATATATATATATATATATATATAGAAGGTGAAACGAAAAGGGATATATCCCACCCGCTGACGCCACCCGGAGTATCGAGCGGACAAACAAATTGTCTTGTTTTAAAGGCAGCAAGAACAAAAACCGAAGGCAGCACACGAGTGTGGCGCATCGGCTATTGGCTCGATGATATTGGTGCCGGTGCCATGGAAGTTGTTAATTTTGCTCTTGGTGCTGCTGCTTTTGCTTTTGCTTTTGCTTTTACTTTTGCCGTTGCTATTGCTGTTGCTGCTGTTGCTGATATTTAATACACGATTCCCCGCTGCATATTCATCGTATCGCCGTGGAATCCGCAGGGGCGAGGTGAATCGTGTTCCTGGCAAACTTACACGGTGTCCGTGCTCGTAAATATATTCTTGCATCGATATTTTAGCGCCGAAGCAATACCGGAGGAACGAACAACAAGGTTATCCCACCAATTGGAAATGTTGGCTACCGATAGATAACCAATAGAATTTGTTTTATTATTAAACCGGTTGTTTTTATTCAAATTGATATATATATGTGTGTGTGTGTGTATGTATGTATTAGAAGGATATAGAAAATTCGGTGTATATAAGATCTCGTTTGAAACTGATAGACAGATCTGCGTTTGCAACGTATCGTAGATACGTCCTCGCGATGTCTGGGTTGTCGGAACCGGTCGAACTTGAAGCAGGCACGGCCCCTATTTAGCAGCTGTCCACGAGTAAGTGCCCTCTTAACTTTGTGCACGATAATACCATGGATGTGATGGGGGAGGAGGTGAAGGAGAATAGGTGGGGGTGGAGAGAGAGAGAAAGAGAGAAAGAGAGGAATGTTTCATACCTTCGTCCCTCCGTTTCTTAACGGAGAAAGATGGAAAGTGAGGGAGAACGCGCGAGGGCGAGACAAAGTGAGTGAGAGTGCCGGTGTGTTAGGTCGGACGTAGGTGAACCGGAGGTGGTGATAACCCGACTCGATCCATCACTGCCCTGGACGGTGCTCGAAAGGGGTCGAAGAGGTAGTCGAAGGTGGTTTAAGGAGCTTTAAAGGTGCTTCCAGCCGTTATTTCAACTACGTAGAACTTGTATACTACACCCTCCAAGTCCGAGAAGTGTGCGTGAATTCTCTCCTTCTCCCTCTTTCTCCCTCTCTCTCTTTCTCGTTCTCTCTCTCTCTCTCTCTCTCTCTCTCTCTCTCTCTCTCGTCTCTCACCTTGGTACCGGTATAGCCGCTTGCTTTCGCGAGATATATCGCGGCAATCGATACTCGTGGCGCACGGCCTCGACCCCGACTCGAAACCAATTTACGATCGACGACAATAGTGTTTATAGCACGACATAATGTCCCTTAAGCTCCGCGTAGATCGCTCGTTTCGCCTTTCTCGAAATCGATGAGAATGGAAGGAGGATTTGAGAAAGAGAAAGAGAGGTAATAAGATAGATTGCATTTGTAAAAGAAAATATTTGGAAACGGTGAAATCGTAGAGCCGATCGATAATCGAAAGGAAGGAAGGAAGAGATCTCGTAAAAACAAAAAGTTGTATTATTAAGAATGTAATTAAATTTAAGAATCAGCATCGGAGCTTAAACTTACAATCGCGCGCGAACTGACTTTTCTTTTCTTTTCTTTTCTTTTGTTTCTTTTTTTCTTCTTTTTTCAATTTCACTGACATTCTCCATTTTGCTCCTGTAAACTCTCCAATTATTGTCGGAAATTAAATAAGAACGTAGACGTTGTCTATGAATATTCAAAGGAACTATTAATGCAACTTGCACAGTTTGTTTTGTTTGTTACGTTATGCGTAAAAAAATAGAAGAAGCGGAGAGAGCGAATCCATTAGATATTCATAAAATCGTCCAACGGGCACAAAATCGTGTACAAGTTTATTGGCAAGTGTAAGAAGGTCCGCGTGGCTCATTCGCGCATCGATCTTACGGCTCTAGAGGAAAAACGAGGCAAGAAAAGGCGAAGAAGCACGGAGCATGGCAAATGATACGCGAAGCCGCTTGAGTTACAACCAAGAGACGGTTGTAAAATGTCTCGGTGGACGGTGTAAAGTTGTAGGGAAGAACGAATGAGAGAAAGAGAGAGAGAGAGAGAGAGAGAGAGAGAGAGAGAGAGAGAGAGAGAGAGGGAATCCAACCCTCGATCGGAGTAATATCGCGAGACCACGCGAGTTTTAATATCGAAGGGTGTTTTCTCACCTTCGGCATAATATTACGCGACGGATTTTAAATTTAAAGGTCAACCCTTGAAAGAGTGGGAGGACCACCTATCCTATATGCTAATGGTGTAATATTCTACCACAGTCCCGTGTCGATAATTCAGACTCTGCTTTAACGGTATCCCATAAGGCGCGAACGAACGATGATCGTTCGCCATACGTTACTCGATATATATATATATATATATATATATATATATGTTTGTGTGCGTGTATGTATGTATATATATTTTCTCTAGAATATATCTCGTATAATTTTTCATTATTAATTTAAATTCGCAATAAATCAGAATTTATACGAGGATCAAGGAGAGTAAGACGAGAACTCGCGATAAATGGTTTATAGAGGAGAAGGATCGTTGAGAGTGGGTGGGTACGACCTATAAGAAAAATCGACATGGTTGGTGCTGCCTTTGGTCTCAGCACTGGTCAACCCCTATATTTTTCCTTTCTTCTGTCCCCCTCTAGATCGCGTGCCTTGCAACTTGCTAATCTCGAATGAAGTTTATGCCCCGCAATCGTATATACCACGACATCTTACACACCTATTAATAGCGATTCGAGCAACTCGTACAAACACAGTGTGAAAGAAAGAAAGAAAGAAAGAAGAAAAGAAAGAAAGAAAAGAAAAAGAAAGGAAGAAGAAAAGGAAAAAAGGACAAAGAGAGAGAAAGAGAGGAGGAAAGAAAGAAATAAATAAAGAAAGAGAGGGCCTATAAAAGCGAATCGAGGTATTCACGAAGGAAGGAAGAAACATATGTACAGTAGACGAGTACGACCGTGAAAGAGGAATACGCGTAAATAAATCGTCGGGCTTCAGTAACGCGATTCAAATTGACCATCAACGCCTATTTGAGTGTCATTTCGTCTGGTATGCGTGTTCTCTTGATTTGTGTTCCTCGCGCAGATCTTCAATCTCTCCTTTCCCTCTGTGTATTTTAGCGAAGGGAAATTCTATCACCGAGACGCAGTTGTAATTCGTAATAACGTCGTTCGATATCCTCCTCTTTTCTTCATCATCGTTTTGACGTCCTCCCTCTCACTCTCCACTACCACCACCATTACTATCCCTACCACCCCATTCCCTCCTTCTTTCTCGACGAAGAATAGTTTTGCGAGATCCATTAACCTTGAACAAAAATATCGTAGAGCATAACCGAAACGGTTAGATACTTTCGCGCGCTAGTAAATTTGTCACCATGTAGAAGACGAACGGGTGGGATCGCTACAAGGGGAGATAGAAAAAGAAAGAACTAGAAAGATTGATAGAGATAAAGAAAGAGGAGAACGAAAAGGAGGGAGGGAGGAAGGAAGGAAGGAAGGTTGGTAGGTAGGTAGGTAGGTAGTTTATTTTGTTCTACGGCATAGCGTTATATGGTATCCAACGATTGATTTACATCGAGCGAGCAAGGGGAATGTATTTATGGCTCTTATTTGTATGCCGAGAGAAGGATAATTAAAAATCTGCTTGCTTCGGTTCAAGGCCCCCGTGGTAGTTGATAAAAGGACGGATGTAACGAGAGAATAAGAGGGAAAGGTTATCCAAGATGCGAGCCAATTAGGCGAGTCAGCTAAAGGAAAAACGATTGATGAGAGGAACGCTTGCTGGACGCTTGTTTCCCTTTTATTGGACAAAATAGAATATCGTTTTTGACGGAGATCCCTTTTCTTTACTTTTTTTTTTTTCTATACGCGCGAGCATATTTTTCCACCCTTTTTCTCTCCCTTTTCTTTCTTTTTTTTAACCGTAGAATCCCTCACACGCAGGGAAACGCGATTTTGATTTCGTCCGAAAGAGAAACGTCAAAGTTTCAAAGTAACATTGTAAAGGGTGGTGGTCGTGGGCAGAGTCAACAATAGTACAAAACGAATACGACGAATAACGTCAAGTGGAATTTGTTCTTTTCCTTTTCTCTTTCCTTCCCTTTTCCTTCTTTTTCTTTTCCTTTTCCTTCTTTTTCTCCCCTTCTCTCTCTTTCTCTCTTTTTTCTTCCTTTTCATACAGAAACTGACAAAGGAGAAAAGACGTCATATGCACGATTCTGAATGGAGAAAGACGTGGAACGGAAAGAGGAGAGGCAGAAGATCTTTGACTCGCGTCCCCTCCCTGAATAACCGTGGAGAGAGAGAGAGAGAGAGAGAGAGAGAGAGAGAGAGAGAGAGAGACGGCGTGCAAAGGAAAGAGAAAGATAGAGAGATGGAGTGATAGATAGAAAGAGAGAAAGAAAGAGAGAGACAGAGAGAAAGAGAGTCAGAGGTGAGCGCCCAGAGGGAAGGAAATTAGAATTGAATAGTTGATGAATTTTAGGAGCGGCAGCCTTCTAAAATTCATCAACTATTCAATTCTAACCCGCCCTATCCATACAGTCTGTACACCGGCAATACACGGTCGCATGCCCTTGAAGCCACCAAGTCGCCTTAGAATTTAAATAATCGATCTCCATTCGTGGTTACGCTTTTCGAGTTCTATCAACGTTCACATGAAATACTTCGATAAACTATTTCATTCTCTTTATTATTTTAGAATCCTTTTATAAGAAATTCATACGTATTAAACGATTACCGAAATGAACTTAATTCACGATTGTCTTTGAACTCGTGTTGGACACGAGAGAGATAGAGATAGAGATCATAGACAAATTCTCTTGGAGAAACCGTAAAGGAATCGTTTATCGCAGATGCGTGTTCGTATCATATCAAGTCAGTTCTTCGGTCACCGGTTCGTCCGCATTTGCGACGCGGAAAGCGAGCCGTAACTAATTAGGGAAGCCGGTGTGGATTCAGCTAAGGTAAATATTACATTCCCCAGTCCTCCCACTATCCTCCTTAATGTCCCGTACGATGCTCGACGACATATGCACGCACGAATGCGCTTTAAGAGCACTCTACCGATCTTCCTCCCACTACTTTTTAAACCTTCTCTGCAATTCCCTCTCTCCCTCTCTCTCTCTCAATGTTTATTGCTAATATAATATCGATCTCGATCTCTCGACTGATACACGAGAGATTTCATATTTAATTTTTCATACTCAATTCATACTTGAGCATTCAGATTTTCGGCCGAATCGTATTGTTTTTTTCGTTTTTCGAAAAAAAGAAAAAGAGAGAGAGAGAGAGAGAGAAAGAGGGGAAGATCGAACGTTTCGCGGTAACGAGTCAGCGGACGATGTGGTGATTTTCGGTAGGGTGCGACAAGTTTTCCAACGCAACGATTTCAAGAGAAAGAGAGAGAAAGAGAGAGAAGAGGGTCGAGCCTTTCTCCGAAAGGAACAAAAAGGGAGAACAACGAGGAGACGATGGAAGGCTACGAATCGAAAGGAGAGGGAAATATAGAGAAAGAGAGAAGAAGACAGAGAGAGAGAGAGAGAGAGAGAGAGAGAGAACGGAGGAGAACAGCGGAGGCATTATCCTTTAATCAAATACATTACGCAGAATTTATCGCGGCCCGTGAATTAATTAAACGCCGAAGGATAAATTCTCGCCACCTCTAAAGCCCGAGTGCCTGCATGAAATTTAACATTCGATAAAATAAATCGCTGGCACTCCCGTATCGTTCGTATTTCCATTCCTCGAACCCTCTCGCTTACACACACTTATATACACATACGTACATGCATACATACACGCAGACAAGCACAGATCTACTTATATACTATATAATCTACACATAGCTATATATGAAACCACGAGGAAGTTCAACCCCTCTCGTCCGATCGCTTACTCTGTACGACGTACTTTCTACGTGTATATATATAGCGTACCTCTGCTCTCTGTCCTTTATTGCGAGAGCGACGTAAATCATTACGTTTACTCCCGCGGAAGAATCCATTAAGCTTACGAACAAATCGAATTCAATTCCGTAGGAAAAGCGGGTCCTCTCTTTCTGAAAGCTCGACCAAGGGTTCTCTCGAAACGTTCGTCCCTCTCCTCCTATAACTCCCATAACCCTCATATACCATCGCTTTCTTCCGCTTTTATTTTAATAGTTGGATATATCCCTTCTACGAAAGCGTATCTCGTAGTCGATGATACTCTATCATCGAGAATAAATATTGTATTCTTAAATTAAATTCAATTCCTCCCCTCTTCCTTTCTCTCTCCCTCTCTCTCTCTCTATTTCTTTCTCTCTCCTTTTTTCCTTATATATTTTAATTGCGATAGTTTTACAACTTACGTGGGTTATATCTACCTACGTCATAAAAAAGAAGACCGAATGGCCGATGTTAGCGCGAAGAAAACGTAATGCAAGTGCGAATTTTAGCGTGCGGTAAAAGAAGAGACCGGTCGGACACGAAGGAATGAATATTTAAATCGGTCGCGAAAAAATATACGAGCAATCGAGGTTCGGTCTTATGGTGCGGCCGCACGTGAACTAATGCAGTATTTCTGCGGAAGAGTTCTGCGACGGGACACGTTTTGCGAGAGGGGTAGGAAGGAGGGTAGGGGAGGGTGGGGTCGAGGGTTGACTCCATTGTCAGTCGGGGAAAGACTTTTGCGTGTGACCGGACCGTTTTGTCGGTCAAGTTTACAATTGCACGCCAGCGTAAAAAAGAAGTTGCAGTTTGTTAAGAAGGGCAGAAGGAAGGGTATGGGAGAGTATGGAAGGGTATGGGAGCGTGGCACGTGACTATCAACGCCTTGGATCGACGGCGAAAAACGAGTACGAAGCGTTTAAATTCTACGGGGATATTAGGGAAACGTAATGGAAAGAAATTTACATCCATTAAATATTCTCTTGATTTAACCGAGAGCACGTTAATGGACGTTTATTACGTTAATGCAAATATATATTCACTGTGTACATAGATCGTGCCAAAATCGGAAATAGGAGAGATACTTTTAATCTCTTATTTTTCGTTCGTGCTTTTTTTTCCTTTCTTTCTTTTTTTCTATGAATAGAATAACAAAAAAAAATGAATAAATAAATTTTGAAGAGTATCAGAACGATCGTATTGTCCGTTGTAAAGGGTTTGAAAAGTTAGGAACGTTCAAGTGGCTGTCTTACGCAATTTTACGAGCGTTAAAGCGTTCCTAAGGTCAAATTATCAGCATGGGGCTCGCGTGCCGTCCTACTCGACAAAACAATCAGCATCGCGTGGTTCCCGAGTCGATGAGAAAAGACGGTGGCAAAGGGAGAGGCAAAGGTGGTAGAGAAGCCTTTCTCGTCCGTCTCGCGAAGAGAAAAATTAGAAGAAATAGAAGAAACAGGGGGCTAGAAAAGAAGAGAAAAGAAGGAAAAAAAGAAGAAAAAAGAGAAGATAATAACAAAAAAAAAAAAGAAAAAAGAAAGAAAATGGAGAGAGAAAACTTTGAAGGAATAAGAGTTAAATAGAAGGAAAAATAGAATAGGAAGGAAGAGGTAAAGGAAAAAAAAAAGTAAAAAGAAAAGAAAAAGAAAAAAGAAGGAGAGAAGCGAAGCGAAGAGAAGAGAAGAGGAGAGAAGAGAAGAGGAGAGGAAAAGAGGAAGTGGAGTTTGTCGGTAAAAGAGGGCGGTTTAGAGTCGCTGCCGAGAGGGGGTTGCACGGAAGCAACATCGGCCTCTCTACATCCATCATTGTTCCTCGGCCGAAGACTGATAGGGCGCCATTATCTTCGAACTCATTACGATCCCCTATTGATAAAGGTACGATTACGCCGCGGGGTTAATTCGCCCTGGTCTCTCGACCTCCAATTCGGAAATTGGAATTTCTGGCTCTGCCAAGGAGACGTCAGGAGGCTTGAAGGATCCACCTTTCTCTCTCTCTCTTACTCTCTCTCTCTCTCTCTTTCTTATTTTAGTGGAAGGTTCATCGTCGAACGAGTCGGTTTGCCTGCTTCGTGATTCCTCTTTCGATCCTTTCCTTAACTCTCTTGTTTCAATCGTCCTCCTTTTTTTTCCTTTCCTCGTTCCTTCTCTTTCTCTTTCTCGGCCTTTCTTTTTTTTCTCTCTTCTTCTTTCTCCTTTAGCAACTCCTTCTCATAGTCTCGTGCCCCCTATCTTCTTCTTCCTCTCGATGGCTCGACTGCTCCTTTTCAAACGGAATCGAGTTTCGGCTCGCGATGCGCGTTCGCACGCCCGGGCCCCTCTATTAAACTTTACGACACGAGTTCGAGTAGGTTTCGATGTTTTGCGAGATAGCAACCGAGCTTTATGACGTAGGTAGTAGTCAGTCCCGAGGATCCAAAGGAATAATGAAATCATCTTTTCGGAACGCGCGACATTCCTACGGAATTGGGCTTCCGACGAATAGGACGAGGGGGTTTGAGTTAGGATATATCGGGTGTAGGAGAAGGAGAGAAAGAGAAGGGATCGAAAGGAGCTCGTTTTCGATTATGAAAGTCACGATTCCGGCCTGTCGTCTCGTGGACAGGGACTCTCTGTCCATACTTCTGTATGTGTGGCCAGTTCAGACGAGAAAAGAACTTTGCTTGCTGACGATGATGGGGGATCGTAAAGAATCGTCCGAAGAGAGAGAGAGGACGAAAAGTTACATTACAATTTATCGTTCCCCATAGGAGATATTTTTCTCGATGCGAAAGCACCGATCGAGTGTAACTTTAGATCCTTAACCGTTACCAATGGTGGTGGGTTCTGCTTATGGGGGAGGTGTGGGGCGAGGTTGAGGCGAGGAAGAAGAATTTGAAGACAAAGTTTTTTTTCGGAGTCTCGCGGCGATCGTGGTGCTTCTAAACAAATTTATTTAACGTAGGAAGTCAGGAAAGAGGACCTCCTCCTTTTGATCGTATCGAGAGTCGTTACTCCTTCGAAATATTTCGGGTGTTCATTAGAGAAACGATCGACTCGATTTTCGTTAACCAAAGAAAAACTCTCTCCTTTATAGGAGAGGAAGAGAGAGAGAGAGAGAGAGAGAGAGAGAGAGAGAGAGAGAGAGAGAGAGAGAGAGTAACCACGTGGGTTTCGTGAAATCGGATAGAACGATCGCGCAACAGGAAATTACGAGCAACCGGCCGCCGCCCTCCGATCGTTTCTAGACTCACGCGAACCCTTCGACGACTCGAAAAGGTATCCCCTCGCCCAGGAATGGTCTAGACAGTTTTCGGACTCCGAGTCGATTGAATTTACTCTCTTACTTGCGGTTTCGTTTCGATTTCCACATCTGATTTTCTCTCGTCTAGTAACCGTAACAACGTCTTTCGACATTCGAATGTTCTTGACACGGAAAATTTAAGTCGCTATTTTAAAAGTAACAGCTTTATTATCGCGGATAAAATATATATATATACACCTATGTATGTATAATTTTTATTGGTATCTATATCATCGGATAATATCAGCCTCTTGCGAATTTACAAGGTAGGAAAATATTACTGCAGGTATCGACGCTTCCTTTCCTTCTACTATATCGTGTCAATGTTAAATATAGCTTCCACATGGTAATATAAAACATTAATATCCGCATTGCGGATGCACGAAAGGAGATAAGCCCGGGTGCAACAAAATAACTATCAGCTGTCAAGCGCGACGTATCGAGAGAAGAAAATAAAGAAAAAATAGGAAGAGATTATAACACCGATGCGAGGACTACTTCTGTATAAAATTCTCGATCCCAGAAATTCTCTGACGCTCAGGCCGATAAAACTTTTAGGTAGCGTGGAGTTCTTTTGCTCGCGGGATAAGTATAAAGAAGAAAGGAAAAAGAAGTTAAAGAAAAAAAAAAGGAAAGAAAGAAAGAGAGAGAGAAAGAAAGAAAACAAGGGTGAAAGAAGAATGCGAAGACGAAGGAGTCGCGAGATATATGTAGACACGAAGTCTCGGGTCCGGTTGTGTATAACGTTTCGGTCCTACGGGGTCCTCTGGTAATCCCCCCGCAAAGACTTTACTCCCGCGATAAAATCTCAATTTATAAGTGTCCCACGGCCGCAATATCGAAGACCGAAGGCTAGATAGAGGCCATTCTTAGCCGGGTGCCTAGGTATACGGTATCAGGGACGGTGGTAGGTATTACTCGTAAGCACGCGACTACTTAGCATGCAAATGCATGAAAGCAATAAACTACTCAATACACTGCAGGGAATTTACCACGATCGATTTAGCCTATGCCGGCTTTCCCTTTGCTCCGGCAATACGCTCGGCATACGCCGCCGCGAAGTATCAGCAGCTCTGTGTATTCCCAATTTAAATGGGCGCGCGTGTTCTCGAGCAAGCCACCAATACTATACCACTGTTTTGATTCACCCTCTCTCTCCCTTCCACCCTATCGTTCCGTTTCTTAGCCCAACTAGTACACACGACCTATCTACGTCGCGTATGTACCCTACCCACGCGCCCAACAATCTATACGCTGCTGGAAAATCGTTGTTGTTGTTGGTGGTGGTGATGGTGGTGTTTAGTAGCGTTGGTGGTAGCTGTTGTATAGTAGAATATGTTCCACGCGATAAACGTAAATCGTCGACCGGTTGCCCTCTCGCATGGCCGACCTTTTCTTCGTGGGTTGCCCCCGTGACGTTCGAGACGCCTTTTCCGAACGGCTACACCTCGCGAGTATACGATGCAATCGAGAGAGTCCTCGGTTACGGTTATCGATCGAGTCAAGGACGAACCGAACTCTTTCTCTTTCCCTCGACGTACTTTAATGTTCTTAAACTTTCCCATATTTCTTATAATCTTTTCTTATAATTTTCTTCTTCGTGCCCGGTCTATGTGTTACACCAATCATGATGCTAAAGATTAGATGACGAAGTAAGATATTTTTTTCCTTTTCGAAGGTTCGCATTAATCCATTTGCATCGCAGCTTTGAACGAGCTACTAACGTTATTCATCCGAGACGTTCGATTGACAGTCGGCCCGTATCACAGCGCATTGGAACGATAAGTTTTCACGCATTAGTTCGTTATTGATTCTAGTTGGAAATAACGTGAAATGATTAAACAACAGATAGTACTATATATTTGTACACTAAATACGCTGTGATACTTTGTAGATTTTTTTAATTAATATATAAATAATATAAAGTAATCTTCGAAGCAATCCAACAGTATGAAATTTACTTAACATTTCGTCGCCTATATTATTCCAAATATATTTCTAATATAATCTATATTAATGTTAGAGTAAATAGGTATACCTAGAAAGAGGGCACTGCTAACTAAGTAAGAGACAAATTTTGGAAGACGAGTTTAACTAGTGGAAAGAAAATAGGTTTAACCAGGCGAAGATAGGACTACCAATTCCAAGTTAGGAAATATCTACGCAGGAATCGGAATTAATTATATAAAAAAGACTACTTTTGGACAGGACAGGGGGCGGGGCTAACCGAGCAGGGGGCGGGTCTATCTAAGGAAAGGGCGTGGTAAAATAGAAATGAGGCGTGTTTAGCTAGAAAGGGACGGGTCTAACTACGAAGGATGCCTGGCAAAGTAGGGATGAAGGCAGGACTGACTGAGCCAGAGGCGTGTCAAAATAAGGATGGGGCATGATCAAAGTTTCAGGGGTGAGATTAACCAAGGAAAAAATGTAGCTAATTGGACTATAGGTGGAATTAATTTAACAAGGGCGTTGCTAACTAAAATGAGGCGGGACTAATCAAGCACAAAGTGGGGATAACTAAGCAGTGGAAGTGGTAATTATTGGATTGATTTTAGAATCGGCGGGCCCAACTAGGGAATTTCACTGTATGTATTAAACGATACGCTTATCGATGACCATTACTATAGTTAATATCGTTGTATTATACTCACAGTATTCTAAAAAGAAAGATATTTTAGTTATTATAATCGAACAGGAAACGAATATTCCTTTTCTAATTGGTCGTTCGTTTTTATCAGATAAAGATAGTAATTTTATTAGGTATAAGAGGGCCAATCGAAAAATAAAGAAACAAAAGGACAAGAGACAAGTATTTAATGTTGGTGTATCAGCAATCGCTTCTCAACTTTCACAGAATTTTCGTTCGACGTTCTATATGTCTTCGGCTTCGGCGGAGAAAAAAAAAGAAAGAAAAAAAAATATGCGAGTCACGTTGCTCGGGAAGGACTTGTTAAATGACGGTCGGCCGACGGACGTCTCTCATTATATCGTTAGATCTACATTAACAGTGGCCAGATCACGACCTCATCGATCGTTACTCCTAATGCATTTTCAATTAATACCTCGACTGCCTGCGGATTACTGCTCGCCGTGCTTTCGCAGCTACCTGTTCCATTGATCTTCTCTATGTTTCAAGGATATCGCTAAAAGGTACAGTTCTTTGTCATCAGGATAAATCGACCGTAGAAACGGTCGATTTAAAGATCATCCAAGAACGTATATATAAAAAAATCGTCACAGAATAGAATTCAAAGTTTTACCAAGAATTTATCTCGAGAGATTCACTCGTTCATTCATTGCTTGTGAAATGCGGATGGAAAGGTAGGTGGTAATAGAAAAAAGTCGGAAGGTTTGATCGATCGATCGGAGGCAAAAGTCGATTCACCGAGGCCGCGGGCACAATGAGGCTCGATTTCCAATGATGGCTCTTCCAGCAGCGATAAAAGCTGGGAAGAACTCGCGCCGCTTGCATTCATCCCGCGCTACGTGTAATTTCGTGGAGGGGGGGGGGAATAGGGGGAAGGAGGGGTGGGGATCCCTTTTGGAGGACGTTTGCGCATTTGTATACTATACCTAACCTACCTACCTACAGCCGTGAATAACAGAACGAAAGAAATAAAAGGAGTATAAAGGCTCGTGATGATGATGATTGGACCTCCCGCTCATGATCGTCGATGAGGCACCGACCTTCGAGAATACAAAGAATTTCCTTCGTTTCTATATTTACCCCCGCTATCTTTTGCCACCCTTCATCATCCTTTGTATCGTTACTTCCTCCCCCCTCCCCTCCTCCTCACGAGGTGGCACGGCGCTGTGCTCAAAAATTACATCGGCAAAAACACGTCGCACGATTCCAATTCGATCGCGATGCTCGCTCGAACGTCTCTACCGTCTTATAACGACCGCATTATGACGATTACTATGTCAATCTTCATTTGCGGCATCCGAGGAGGTCTGAGATAGGTCTCTCTCGGTTGATACAATCCTTTCGCGGGTCTCTTTATTAATTGTTCCATCCCTTTTACTTACTCCTCTTATTCTTCTACGTTGTTTCAGATCGCTCTCTCTCTCTCTCTCTCTCTCTCTCTCTCTCTCTCTTTTCTTATTTCCATATGCACACGCGCGCGCGCGCGCGCGTTCAGATATACAAATCATGAATAATAACTGTAGGCGTGTTGTTGATCGTAAAAATTCAATAGGGGACATACGCGATCGGTTTCCACATACATCTTTAATATCGACCACGCTTCCGGGCTCTAGTTAGTGACTCGTTATTTCGAACACGTGTTAGTCATAAAGACAACGATCATTTTTATTATCCGCATTATAGCTGACCATGTTTCCCTTATCATCGTACCGACTGTTGTACATCGCACGTACATTTTTTATCGTACCGATCTCTTCTCCAACAACGGGGAGTCCCTACCGAAGCTCGGCACAATCATGAAGACATACTCTGCATTTTTCTTTTCTCTTCTCATTTCCCTCCCTATTTTTTCGTGATTTCCTACGAAAACGTCATGTCGTTTTATATGTATTTTCAAGTAAATCTTAAGATCACAAAGTTATCAAAGTTGAACATCAATCTAGTAAGATTTGATAATTTAGATCGATTTGTCGCACGATCTTTAGTTTTCATAGCGTAAAAGTGACAGATACATATAGATACGTACACACGTATATATATGTGTGTGTGTACATGCACATACAAGAATTTTATTTCCATCTCTAGTTAAATTTAACAAATTTGAACTTTGATCCAAGAAGGAAAAGAAAATGCTTTTAGATCCTTTCCTGCAATCTCGTGATTCATTTCGCAATAGAGGAAATCCGTGACACGAAGAAAAGCTTATTCCCAGATCGCGTCTCGCCGATAAAATAAATCAGTCGGCGGGATTCTCGCTATTAGCCGAGCGAATCGGTTAGCACGAAATCGTCGCGGGGGACAATAAATTTAATGCTCGAGAAGGCGAGAGAGCGCGTCCACGCGGCAGCGTCGCGCCACACGACGCAGACGTGTTAGGCCTATGGTGTGTATAGAATTGCTTGGAGAAAGAGAGAAAGAGAGAAAGAGACAAATAGACAGAGAGAGAGAAACAGAGAGAAACAGAGAGAAAGAGAGAGAGAGAGTTGGCTCGTTGGCGAGGTAGCATTAAGTAGAATTGCGCCGGCGTATAAACAATTGGATCGATAATTTAAGATCATTATCAAACCGGTCGGTCTCCTCTATCCTCGTCCCTCTAGCTACCACCTTTATATTAGTGCCAACATCGCGGCTGTAAATTCGCTCGCGATGCAGCGGTTCTCACCTATGGTAAAGAGAGACGAGAGAACCGGTACCACCTATACGTGTGGCCGGTGGTAACGAGTGATTGATGATGGCGGATGATCGGCAAGGCTTAGCTTCTTGTCGTCGTAAGAAACACCGTCTCCACGCCGTTCTCATTAACTTTCTGCGATGATCGAAAATCTTCGTGAAACAACAAGCTCGTGCCAATCTTGGTACTTCGATCAAGGAGAAACTCCCCTTCGGTATTTTTAATTTAATATCGTTACGATGAAATCTATCCGTGTAAAAATTAATTCGGTGTGAGGATCGAAACAAGAAAAGAAAAAAAAACAAAACATCGTTTGATTTTTGACGAATCTAAAAAAAAGAAAATGAAATAGAAAAAAAAGAGATTCGAAACGTATGAATCAATGAAATATACGATAAACAAGCGTACGATTCGATCGAAATTAAGATCGATCGATTTCACCGACGTGGAACGAAGAGGGCCGCCGCTTACTTCTTATCGCGAGTTCAGTTCGAAGTAACGATGAGGAGGGTAGCAGAGAGGGGATGGTAGACTAGGCAAAACGGCCGTTCGCAACCCTTTGACGGGTGCGTGCGTGCACGCGATCCTTAGGCCACGTGTGACGTCATAATGAAGCGGTGGTAGCCGAGCGGGCAGGCGGGCGTGTATGTAAATCAAACGCTAACCACACGCGAAACGACGCGTAACCTGCTTTTAAATTGCTCCGTCTGATTGGTGGCCGTGCATTAATCGTCCCTTCTCTTTCGAGCACGCTCTACTACTACTGGAATCATTTCGATCGATCTCTATCGGTTATTTTCTTTTTTTCTTTTTTCTTTTTTGCTTTTCTTCTTTCTTCTCTTTCTTTCTTCGAAACCCTTCAAGACGTAAGAACAAAATTCTTTTTATGGCGTCGAGGTGAACAGGGAGACGTTGAACGAGCGTATAAACGGTAGAGAAAGAAGTTAAAAAAAAAAGGAAAAAGAAAAAGGAAGAAAAAAGAAAAATAAGGGATGAATGAGAGAGAGAGAGAGAGAGAGAGAGAGAGAGAGAGAGACGAGAGGGTTACGTCGAAGTGTTCTTATCTCGTCCGTGTCGCAACATTCAAAAATCATCGGCACGTTCAGAGCATCCATACGAATTTTTCCAGTCGAGCCGGCAAACGCGAACACGCGCTTTTTTCTCGCACGACTGGTAAGGAGTTAACCCGATGGGCTTGAAGTGGGACGTTTGCTGCGACGGCGTTGCCGGAAGTGCTCCTTCTTTCCACCCACACCCCCTCCCTATACCCCTACCAACTCATACCACGAGCCTACTCTCCTCTTTCGTGCAACCACCCGACGTTCTCTCTCTCTCTCTCTTTCTCTCTTTCTCTCTTTCTCATCCCTTCCATTTCGTCTCTCTCTCTCTCTTTCCTTCATTTTCGATTACGCATGAGTGAACGCGTAAAAATTAGAAAGGAATCCACGAGAATGAGCGCGCAGATTAAAAGCAAGCTAACGCTCGAGTATTTTTCCGCAATTCTCTGCTCCTGTGCTTATCCGGCCAACACCGTGTAGCCCTTCTTCTTCTTCTTTAACTCTCCGCGCCCCTAAACTCGAAGCACCGGCAATGAGAGAGAAAGAGAAAGAGAGAGTGAGAGAAAGAGAGAAAGAAAGAGAGACGTGAGCGTAGACGGAGAGAGATTTGCCGTCACCGTTCACCACGATCTACACTTCCTTTCCGTTTATCCATCTACCATTCAACGAAGAGTTAATAAGGCAATTTAAAAATGGCCTGGTAACGTGTGCGTTCGCGAAAAGAACAAAAACAAATTGAAATAAAATAAAGTAAAATAAAAATGAAAAAAGAAAAAGATGGAAGAGACAAAATAAAAATTTCACAATCGAACGATTTAAGTTTAAGACAAAGCTAGTCGATTTGGCGAAGACTACGATCCGTGCGTTTGCTTCTCGACGCTTGAACCTTGTGCTCTGCTGGACCAAAGATACAGCAGCCGTATAAGAAGAAGAAGAAGAAGAAGAAGAAGAAGAAGGAAAAGGAGGAGGAGAAGAAAGAGGTAGTAGAAGAAGAAGGGCTAGAATCGGAGGCAGTGGCGTAGATGGCGGAGCTCCGTTCGCTCCACCGCACACACCTTGGATATAATAAGTCACGTGACATTAATATTTGAAAGCAGTCGGTACGTGGATTGCATTCGGAGTGCTTCCGCTACTTCCTCGCAATATTCCTTCCTATCTTACCTACCTCTCCTTTCTCTCCTCTTTTCTTACCTCCTCCTTTTCCTCCTCTTTCTCTTCCTCCTTCTCCTCCTTCACCTCTTCACGACTGATCCTTCTATTTCTGTTTTTTTCTTTTTCCTCTCTTTCTCTATTTCTTTTTTTTTTGCTTTTTTCTTTCTTTTCACGGCGTTCATCCATCTTCCTGCTCGTTCATCTTCTTCTTCTTCTTATTCCTCTTCCTCTTCTTCGTCTTCGTCTTCTTTCATTCTGTATCAAGATACGTATGTACTTACGTTCAAGAATTCGATTAGATATTAGAAAAAGAAGGAAAAAGCGAAAGGAGAATTTCTATTTTGACATACGCATACACGTACATATATATCCTTCGATATCGAAGGAACATGAATCGGATTAAATGCGTCAATTGATAAAATCGATCGATTCGTTATCTTCCCTTCGAATTAATCGTACGGAATCGGTCGAAATTGACTTTAAATGGGATTAACGATTAACGAAATATTACAAGGAAAGACCGATCGAAGTCCAAGGTAAATCCGGTCTGTTACTCGGCTAGCTCCCACGAGGTCTATGAAGATATTCTCCTCCTCCTTGACCGAGCTAACTACAGTGATCAAGGATTCTCGAAATATATATCCTCTCGTCCCAACTAATGACCGCTCGACTCGACGCAATTAACTCCTTCCGCTGGTCTTCCATGATCTATCGAAGACAATCTAGACCAGTTGTTGTCGTTGTTGTCTTTATTCTCTAGCTTGGGAACGGAATAAAATTCGTTCCGGTTTGTTTCGAATTAGAATCGAATCGGAATTGAAGCAGATCGATCGATCGATAGGAATCGGATCGAGTAAAATATTTCTTGATTTCTTTTTTTCTTTCGAGGTATCACTCGTCTTTCACATTCCGTGATACGTGTTCGTTCTAGAATAAGAAAGGTCGGAATGGGAGTGTGGGTGTATGGAGGGGGGACCTCAGAGACGGAATATACCTCCCTCCCTCCCACTCTTCCGCCTCCTATCCCACTTCCTCACCCACTTTATGTTTTATGCGATAGATCAGCTGGTGGAGGCTGTCATACGGATGTGCGCGTTCCAGGGATAAAGTAAGATAGACGGATACCTTCGTATATGCGGATACGCTGCGGATAAATTCAACGTTACGTCCCGCGGCTTTGCCAGTTTTACCTATACATACCTCTCACCCGTTTCCTCCCTCTTCTTCTCTTGCTCCTCTTTCTCCTCTTCACATTTTCTCCTACTCTCTCTTTCTCTTTCTCTTTCTCAGTATCCCGTATCCTCCTACGCTTTTCCCCGAGCATACTTCTCTATGCGTGCATTCGTCCCGTATCGCTGTGCGACGATATCGTTACTTTTCTTCCTCTCGCGAGAGGTGGAAAGAGGTTGGGAAAAGGACTAGAGAGGGTGGGAATTTAAAAAAAAAAAAGAAAGAAAGAAAGAAAGGAAGAGAGAGAAAAAAAAGAAAAAGTTAGGTAGAACAAGCGAAGGGCGTTCGAGGGAAAGAAGGAAGGTACGAGGAAGGTAGAAAAGAAAAAAGTCTCCCATCTCGAGAAGAGGCAAACCGTGCAAAATTTTTCCCTTTCTCGTACCTCGTCGTCCTAGCCTAGGAGATTAAGGAAGGACGGTGCCGCGGAAAAACGCTTCGGTTGGATCAGCCATAAATTACGCCGTAGAGAAAGAGAGAGCGAGAGAGAAAGAGAGAGAGAGAGAGAGAGAGAGAGAGAGAAGCTTTTCCCGCTACGACGATCGTTATTCGCGCTTGCGGAGAGAGAGAGAGAGAGAAAGGGTGAGAAAAAGAAAGAGGTAATGTAAGTACGCGGAGAGGAGGAGGAGTTATCTACGTTCGACCCAATATTAATATAACGGTAATACCAAAGATATATTATCTATCGCGAATTCGTTCGCTTTGGATATTAAACGAAATATATATAAAATATCATTACACTTGAACCTGAATAATATCAAACGTTTCGATCATCAACGCGCGTCCTTTTCATACGAGTATGCAGTCGGTCGGTCGACGAATCACGGACGTCGACGTGGCAAGCTTTCCCGGAGAAAGAGGATTTGTTATTCTTGAGCATAGTCGGAGTAAAGTGTCGGTGCCGTGCACCTTCCAGGGAATGGATGCATAAAACATAGGAATAGATAGTGGCGCTCAGATGCGGACTACCCGCCCAACCCAACCCAACCCAACCCCCAACCCAACCTCCTCCGTTCCGGATCTACGAGGTAAAAACCAAGCCCGAATATGACGTATGCATGCGAATACAGGAACGTATCCTTTTCTACCCTCCGTTTCTACACCGCCCGTTCGTTCGCCCGTTCACCCTGTTTCTACTCCTCCCCACCCCACCACCCTCTATCACCCACCATCTCTTCTCCCTCTCCTCACCCTTCTTCTTCCTACTTCTCCTCGCTAGGCACTACCTTTGTCTCTTTTATTGGTGTTCTCCGGAGAATTGATA
Source organism: Vespula vulgaris (assembly GCF_905475345.1). Taxonomy (NCBI): domain Eukaryota; kingdom Metazoa; phylum Arthropoda; class Insecta; order Hymenoptera; family Vespidae; genus Vespula; species Vespula vulgaris. The sequence continues at coordinate 2,814,567 of NC_066602.1, read as the reverse complement.
ACGGCGGAACGCCGTCACGAGTACGCTAATCGTACTCGAAAGGATACTCGAGACTGCCGCGGTATTTTTCGCGATTTTTCACCATTTCTATCTTTCCCTTTCTCTCTCTCTCTCTCTCTCTCTCATTTTCTCCCTCTCTTTTTTCCGGTACCACCGTACTACCCTCTCCCTCCGTTCTTTACTCGATATTTACTTGGAGGCTATACATACGTATACCTATGCGTTTTACGACGAGCAGACGCCACCGTTTTCAATGAAAATTCTCTATAACGATATATACTTTTCTACGTATAAATACCTACACATACACACACACACATGTATATATGAAAATGTATCACCAGTATCTCTTCCTACTCGTTTTAACAGCGTTCTCGATTTCTCTGGACAATTCTACTTTAAAAGACGATATAATAACAACTTGGGCGAAAATGAATCGGCATACGAATCGGCGAATCGTCCTTGGACGAAAAATTGGTTGCCTTTTAAATCTTGTAATAGGATCTTTTTTTTTCTTCCCCTCCCACCTCTTTCTCCTATCTTTCTTTCTTCCTTTCTTCCATCCTTTCTTTCTTTCGTTCTCTTTACCCCAATTCTATCCGAATATCCTCGGTTCGAGCACGAAACGAATGACACCGGCAGATTGTTCCTGTCATTCCGCACCCGACCAAGCGACGTCTCTCGGCGATCATCCGGGATACGGAGAATGGACGATGCAATTTCGTTAGACGTCTCCTCCTCCTTCTCCTCCTCCGAAGCACCGTACGACGATGGGGAGGGAAGGAAAAAAAAGAGAAAAAAAAGAAACGAAAGAGAGAGAGAGAGAGAGAGAAAGAGAGAAGAAAAAGAAAAACTCGAGGAAATCTCTAAAGTCGGGCGCACGTCAGCTTCCGGACGGATAATTGAATTTTAATTTTGTAATTTCTCCAGGTGCAGAGAGAGAGAGAGAGAGAAAGAGATACCTTCCGAGTTTAACCAATGCCAATCGAGAAGATAGACGTAGGAGGATATCGGGTAGATGTCAGTGACACGAGCACCGTTTCGATCTATCGTAACATCAACGCCTTGTTTTCATCGTTCGAATGTCTCTAAATCGTGATTACTACTTACAAACACCGACGAATACGACGGGATGAGAATTTTTGTATAATTTCTTTCAGTAACAGGAAGAAGTTATCTAATCTCGGTGAAGTTTAGCTTTTTCAGTCTTCTCATTTTAATTCCCTCCCTCTCTCCTACATACACACAAGTAGATACGTACACAGACGGACAGGACAAGGACAGACACATTCGCGTTAGCGCATCTTCTCCCTTCTCTCCTCCTCCTCCGAACCACTCACTTCGTAGACAGGGGGAAACGTTGAAGGAAACGTTCGTATATCCATACCTTTCAGTTTGTGTTTGCTTAACCAATCACGACGAATGAAAATCAACGACTTCGTTCCCGAGATCGTCCCGAGACGACGTCCGAGGGAAACGTCATCAGGCAAACCTTGTAATTTTGATCATTTGACCGCTTATAATCCACTGCCCACGGTTCTTACCACAGGATTTATTTGTCCGGTCACAGAAAGCTCCGTAGTCTCAGAATCTTGGTATAATATCGTACGTAGATATATCTAATAGTTGTTGATCGACGTTGTAAAATATAATAATGTAAAATAGGAAAATTTTGGAAGAACTTTTTGTGCACCTATTATGCATATATACTTACTGACAAAATTTAAGAAACAAAGTAATCGTTCGCCCATTCTTATATATTCTTTATCATTCGAAATACACAGGTTGCGTCTAAGAATAGTATAACGAGATAATATCTCATACATTTTTATTCTTTTTAGTTTACTGTTTACTATTCTTATACTATTATACTATTTTACTATTTTATTATTACTACATATTATTTTACTATATATTACTACTATCTTTTATATTTGTATTATACTACTTTTAATTGTAAATGTGTACATATATATATATATATGTATATAAATAATGTTTAAACAAAAATAATCTATTATTCCATTAAACGAGACTACGTTGCCTCTCGCTTTCGCAGAAGTTAGATATAATTTTGATTTCAGATCTCCAAGATGGATAGAACAGAAGAAATCACGAAGGATGGATAGATGGATAGATCGAACGACGAAGTGAGATCAGAATGGTTAACGTCGGTGAGAGTAGCAGGAGTTACGTCTGTTTTACAGTTAACGAGGAATTCGCACGGTCCGTTTCGGGTTCTACCGATTACGTTCATTCGTCACTGACAGAAGGAACATCGATTAACGTTGCCCAGGAGTACGCCGCAATCTGTCTGCGATGCGAAACGCCGACGGTTGCCGCGGTATCGCACGAGCTAAGAGAGGTCTTACATTGGTGGACGTTATGACGCGGAAGGATAACGCTCGTGACTCTGTAACCTCGCGGACTCTATTTCATCTTCGCGAATAAGAGCTAGCTAGCGAGAAGCTTCCTTCTTTGCTGATATCGATCGGTTTTATCCATCCCTCCTCGTTGGAAGGTCGTGTCAAGAAGGAAAGAGAGAGAGAGAGAGAGAGAGAGAACGGTGCAAGGCAGAATAATGCTTAGTAGAAAAAGTTCACTGAACATGATCCGTAGCGATCGTTGTGCCGTTCGTGCCCAAGAAAATGGACGGTCGTTAATCGTATAGCACGAACCGGCTCGTTATTAGATTTCTATCCATTGTAAAATGGCGCTAACCGTTCTTCTTTCGCGTTTCTTCGAGTATACGAAACGATCGCTAAATCTGTATAATATTATCCGAATAAATTTCTACGCGAAGTAATTGTGCAAGGAAAGAAATAGAGATCTAAAATATATTTATCGTCGAAAGAAACTTCGATCATTTTGTTTAATCGATGATTCGCGACCGATCGTTTAAGGACACTGCTCTGTCCTTCTTCTCTTCTCCCTCACCCCCCTCTCTCTTTCTCTGCAGAGAAAAATAAAATGCAAAAATAGAAACAAACAAAAAAGAAAAAGAAAAACAAATGGAATGGGGAAATACGTTGGTAGTTGTAAAAGAACAGAGGGGGCCCTACGTGAGGATCCCTGAGCCACGTTCGAAGGGAGGACTATCGTAGTAGATAATTCAGCGCGTATCTCGGTAGCAGCTCGTCCCTACTGCTGGCTGCCACGTTGCGTCGGCTAAATCACAAAGAGACGCAAACCCCAAGCAAGCAATGCAGAATGTTCCGTTCCATGGGCTATCGTCTCACGTTGCGTAGAGATGAAGGAGAAACAGAAACAGAAAGAGAAAGAGAAAGAAGAGAAGGAGAAAGAGGAACGGGAGGTTCCGTTCCCGGAGGAAGAAACATGCTGGATGTGCGATAGAGACAGAATTAAGAGATAGATAGAGAGAGAGAGGGGAAAAAGAGGGGAAAGAGGGAGTTGGGGATGAAACAAGAGTCGAACAACAAGACACGAGATTGCTGGACGGACCGCGAAAGGTTGGCGCCATCGCGTGATTACCAATTTGGAATTACCTGCTTCCCTTCCACCTCGACCTCCACCTCCACCTCCAACTCTCTTCTCCACCTTCTTCACCTCCTCCTGGCAATACGCTCGAGACGAAGAGAGGACGGATTATCGAGGAAACGACGACGGATGCCTACCGTCCGTCCGACTTTATTTCTGCAGCGTGCGGTGTTCTTCGCGAGAGAGAAAGAGAGAGAGAGAGAGAGAGAGAGAGTCATACTTCTTGACTGCTTGTGCACGAGAGTCTTTCACGAAAGATGTAGGCTCGATGGCGCGTAACACAGTCGTTTATTGTCCGAGGAAATGGTCATAGATTTTAACCTGCGACGTATCATTTCGTGGAAGGAGAACGAGTTGCTTTTCTATTTTCGTCGTTGATTTCGTTTAGGTTATTTCCGTTTCTAGTTAACATTTGTCTAGAACTCGTTAACGTGAAAAATTAATGTCGGATGGACGGAATGAATAACACGTGATATTGTGATATCCTGAGAAAAGCTTATTTTTTTCATGTACATACACATACACGCACACATACAATCATGTATCCGTATATAATACAAATAAAAGATTAGGTAATTACGAAAATAAATGATTACTGACCCACCGTGAAGAATTCCAAGAAGGAAGATTAAGAAACCAAGAGGATAAAACTTCGAATACCGTTAAGACGATCTATCAAAAAGGTCCATCAAGAATCGACCAATAATATCGATGACGGAGACCGCATTCCAGAAGCGTATCCGATGCCATTCGTCAGCCAAACCTTCGTACGTGATACATAGATACTAACACCAGTACATTCGTACGCATCGTCGATGGTTATAGTCTGTCACGCACAAGTTAACTTTCCTTCTGTGTAGATATATCTTCTTCCTGTGTGTTAAAACGTTCGAGAAACGTGTAGGTGCGTGTTGGGGAGCATGGCAGTGGCAAGACACTGATTGAATTGAAGTAATATCAGGAGCAGTGAGTAATGATCACCTCGGATTCAAATGTAGCCCTGCCGGTGATTCCGGAGAGAGAAAGAGAGATATATATATAGAGAGAGAAAGAGAGAGAGAAGGTGTACGCGCGCGCGCATCCAAACGTCGTCGTTCGTACGATCGTCGTGAGTGAAGCACGTTAGAATGTTGTGTGCGCTTCGTGAGTTTCAACGTGTGTCCGTGTGTAACGTCTGAGATGGTTTCTACTTGTGTTAGTGCGGATCAGATAGTGTGCAGTCATGCCAGGTGATTATATCGCATTATATGAGAAGTCTGCTACTGTGTACTCAGTCCTCGCGAAGGAACATCGGGACTCTACCCCCTCCCACCCATCCTCCCTCCTACACCTCCCTCCCCATCCCCACTACTTTCCTCTTCTTCTTACTATCGTCCACGTCGATGGAGAACTATTGTCCAGGTTAGGTTTACCAGTCCGCTCTTACCTCTCCTACCGATGAAAAATTTCTTCTTCTTTTCAGGTGTATCGAAAGGAGAGAGAGAGAGAGAGAGAGAGAGAGTGAGAGACGGGAGGAGAGAGAGAATTTTCTTCAGAAATCTTATCTCTTCCTTTTAGTTAGAAATAATAAAGTTTTAATGATCGTGAGGGTAGTAGTAATATATGATAACCTTTTCTGTTCTCAGTCTGTTCCGCAAGTTTGTTAATATAACACGATAAAAGTATTATTTCTAGGAATTCAGATATGAGAAAGAACTCGTATCGCGTTACTATATATATAAAAAAAAAGGAAGAAAAGAAAAAGTAAAGAAACAAAGAAAAAAAGAAGGAGAAGATATCCGAAAGATAATTTAATTAAGAAAAATTGTTTCTCTTGGTGAACGCGTGAGAAAGTTAAGTCTGCATCGCCGAGGCTTTGTTCGTATGGTTAAGATCGTATGGGCCCCCACGAATCGGCATAAGGTGTCGGGTAAGACACTTGACTCGAGAAGAGAACCTGGATACGCGGATTCAAGCGGGTCCGGGTATCGAGTCAATAAGATCCCTGCCGGGTGTATAGGCGCGGTCCGGGTGGTCCGCTGCTCCTGGGCACTTGGGACCTGTAGGCCCATAGCAAGACGGAGAGGGAGAACGAAGAAAGGAAGAAAGAAAGAAATAGAGAGAGAGAGAGAGAGAGAGAGAGAGAGAAGGAGGGAGAAAGAGAGAGAGAGAGGATAGGATCCAACGCTGGCACCTCTTGCACTCCTCTTTTATACGTCTGACGCGTAAGACAATGTGTGTGCCTCTCTTCCCGCATCTGATTGATACGCGATACTATCCGCCTATCGTGAGGATCGTGCTATCAAATATACCGGGCTGAATTTAAAATACCAATAACAATTTTTCTACTAGAGCTTCTCTAGCCAAAGTTAAAAAAGAAAAAAAAGAAATTTGTATATACATGCATAAATGTATATATATATATATATATATATATATATATATATATATATATATGTATATATTCTTCTTTTCACATTTTTTTGCTTCAAAACAAAATGTGTAAATCTTTGCGATAAGGATTAATCTAAATTAGATATTAAGGAGCGTATACTCGATCCGATAAGAGAGAAAGAGAGGGAGAGAGAAAGAGAGAGAGAGAGAGAGAGCAAAGGCCGCGTATCTTTCGCGACTGCTGGAATTAGAAAGTCGTAAAGATGCTCGCGATGCGTATAGAAACATAAGATGAAAAGGAGGAGCGAATTCCGCGACGAAAGATTACGTCTCCTAAATAAACTTTATGATTATTTCCAGTTGTGGTTACGAGAGATTTGTTTTCATTGTCCGCCCTCGAGAATTCGTGAATATAATCGTTCTACCGTTCTATCGTTCGAATCCCGATAATCGAGAAGACGTATATGTAAGATGCAAATTGAAAATGGTCAAAAATTTCTTATCGAACTTACCCCTCTCGTTCGCGTTTTTCTAGACACCCGGTGTATCGTAACATCGCGATTTCAACGTAGAACTCTCCAATGATATCTCTCCCGACGTCTCCGACGCGATGATTTATCCGACGTAAGAAGACCGACTTGTGTTACTAGCTCTCTCTCTCTCTCTCTCTCTCTTTCTCTTTCTGTTTCTTTCCCTCTCCCTCTTCATCGTCTTTCCGCGTAAGTACTCTAAACAGAAGCTATTGTGATCGTCCGAGAAGAGATGGACGTACCCCACGCACGACGTCATGGATTAAACCGAACGATTTTGCCTCCGCAGTTATGAGTTACGGTGGCGTCGTGCACGTAGGTGTGCACGCCTATGGCTATGGGGTTTGATCGTTCACCTTAGCTGCATATAAGAGAAGAAGGTTCGCTCGTAACCTCTGATGAGGGTGGCCTCGGACAAAATATCTGACGGCTAACAGATAAGATCAAGAAGCGTTATTTCATTTGCCGTACCTTTTCATGCGAAAATCGTTTCACAAACGGCAGATCTTCCGTTGGTCTTCGAATGCCGAGCCACGATCGGACGCATCTTAACCGGTTTATGGTGTGTGCCTACTATAAAGGAACGTATCTACTCTCCGTTTCCTTTGATAGTTGTATATCTAGGTAGGTAGGTAGGTAGGTAGGTAGGTAGGTAACGTTAACGAAATATAGATTTTCTTAAAACGTAATACGAGATATAAAATCACGTTCATCGTGATTACAATATCGTGGAATATAATTATTATACAATTTATTGGGAAATTAGAATAGAATAGAATAGAATAGAATAGAATAAAATAAGAATCTAATAGAATATAGTAGATAAGGAACGAATTATTTACGACGTGAGAAACATCATTTTCGAGAATGAGTAACTAACTCTACTCTACTCTACTCTACTCTACTCCACTCTATTTTACTCTATTCTCTACTCTACTCGACCGTTCGAGTTCATCGAGTTCATCGAGTCATCGTCTGTTCGTTCGCGTGCGCTACGACGTGTCACGTGGTGGTGGTGCCTTAACCGCGATTCTACGCTCGACGTCCGCAAGTTGGACCGACCAACCTTCCGGTATAAATCCAAAGACGACTCGGAAGTACCGGCGTGCCGGCTCGCAAACCGAAAACACGCAAAGCTTTCCCTACAAAGCAAAGCTTGAGGAAGTTGGGAACGACGCGTGTGCGAGCACACGTTCCACTAGACGTTGTCTTCCAATGAATTTCTTTGAATATTTTGATAGTTGATCCGATTTATTTTTTACGTGATTTTATCCGATATTAATGCACGTCATTTATACTGAAATCATTACGTATAGTTTTATCGTAAGAAACCTGTCTAAAATCGTCGATCGTTTCCGATCGTTCGAAAGATAATTACAGGATATTTACTTTTTTTCTTTTTTTTTATAATCATTAGTTCAAAGGATAGTAGATGAGTGGTATAGGGATAGGAAAATCCGATCGGTCTGTCCCCATTCTCGATCGTGGTTCGATCAATTCCCTCGATAGGTGTGTCTCAAATGAATATGGTTATCTTAGACTATCTTATTGAGCTATCAATCGGCCGACTTTAACCCTTACGACGCCCTGAAACGACCGCACGATCCACGCTTCTTCGAACCTTTGATCTTCACCGACTCCGCTTCGCCGTGTGTAACTATATGTTGCATTACGACTTCGCTGCACTTATTATTGCCTGTTGTACTATGGTCGAGCACAGAGGTTCTCATCGCTTGCGAACGATCCTCAGAATATTTGTTTACGATTATGAAGAAATCGAGAAGGAGAACGACACGTATTTTCATTTCGATGTAATTTCTTTGAAAGATACTGTCGATATTTCCTTTGACGTTTTGTTAATAAATTTTTATAAACGTTGATAGACTTTTAAACGTTCGTAAAATACATATATATATACGTACGTGTACGTGTATGCGTATACATTTATCTCTACAAAAAATATATATATATAAAATTTGACAAACACGATAGGATCGTCTCGACAGAAATAATTATTACTTATTATATTATTAAAATCGAAAATAGACAATGCGAAAAGAAGAACCCATGGTCGAGAAACACCCAAAGGGAGACGGTCGCGTCAAAGAACACCAGTCAGTCATAAACAAAGCCAATAAAATATTATGTACGCAGTCGTACGGGATTTGATGTACGCTCGAACCAAAGACGAAGAGAAGGGATCCGTAATAACAGCCGTAACGTATAATTGCCAGAACGATTGAATTTCTATATTACCACTAAGTTCGCAAGACGAAGATATTTCTCGGATGAATTTACTCTCATACATACATATATATGTGTATGTGTGTGTATGATTTATATATATATATACACATTTAAGTATCTACACTAACGCATACCTTGATAGAAATTTTCTTTTAAGGAATCCTTTATCGATCATCATAGATAACATCAGATGATCGTCCTCGTTCGTTTTGGATCGGTCTACTAATTTCTTTCGATATCTAGAATCGATATCCCTAACAAATATATTAAATATCATAGTACATCAGGATGTTTACGAAATGGTGTTAATCTTGTAATGATGCACGATTCCTGCCTGTATACTTGAACGATGGATACGAGCCAAACACATCCACGAAAAACGACGTATTCCGAGTCGTGACTATAACTCCGGCTGGTTAAATACGAGTGTATCTCGGTGGTATTTGGCAGACGTAGATATATTATACGCATTCCTCTAGCAAACATAAATTTATTTATTCTATAATTATCGCGTAAAAGATCGGCGATACGCGGTTGGTTTATAGGTTTAAAACTATATATGTGAAATTATATAAGAAATATTTGATATAGAAAACTTTCTTATATATCTCTGACGGATTAATGTTAAGGAGACCGATGAAATTAACCTCCATTGTTTCAACTATTGTAGTTAACTAACTTCCGTGATTTTGCAATCACGAAGAAACGATATATATATATATATATATATATATATATATATAAATATATCGATCGAGAATCTTCAGGATCGATCAGAAGTGACTGAAGGAATATAAAAGAGCTCACTGAGATGTGTATATGCCGAAGTTTGAAAGAGTAATGCCACGAGAGTATGACCAATCAATTACTAGTAGTGCAGCACACCGGCCCCACACACAGCACCGATATTACCGGAGGACCATTACCTTTCCACCGGCTACACCTTCGTTGGCCTGCGCCAAGAAAAGCGGAGCATTCTCACCTGATGCACACTTACAAATTCTGATTTTTCCTTTTCCCTCTATTACACCGAAACCTATTCGTTTTATTTCGCAATATCGTTTAATCATAATATCAGGATATAACGAATCGTATTGTTATTTGACAAAAGTGTCATTGTATTGTTAACGTTAACGAAAGTATTTGAATTCGATCCAAAATGAAAGGATAGAGAGAGAGAGAGAGAGAGAGAGAGAGAGAGAGAGAGAGAGACAGAAAAAGAGAGAAAAAGAAAGAGAGAGAGAAGGATATTAATTGATACTAGTAAAATAATTTTGTATAATACGATAAATACGACGATACTCGTGAAACATCTATGTCCCGTATTCGTTATATTTAGAATAAATAATTTATCGCTTTGGACACTGATTCATTCGATACGTCGCGTCGAAGAGAATGTTTTGTAAATGCTTACACGAAGATCGCCAACGTCGTTTCGCCCGAGGCAGATCCAATGCACATGCGGCACGTCCCGGGCGCGGGGTTGAACCGAAGCTATCGAACGAGACCGTACCGAACGGAGATATTTTAATTATCGTGTGGCTCGATCTCTCTCTCTCTCTCTCTCTCTCTCTCTCCCTCGTTATTAAGAAAACAACCTGTGTATCTTACTTTGAAAAAAATTCAAAAGATCTATTACATAGATTTATTGGATACGAATAGTACAGAGAAATTAATCGAACGAAAGGAGAAAAGAAAAGAAAAGAAAAAAAAAATAATAATAATAATTATCAAACTTTACATTTATCGACAAAGAAACAAGTTAAAAGTTCTCAGAAAGAGCGAAAGCGGAAGTCGGCAAAGTTCTTGGAGTATGTACTAGATCTCTGTAGCGGAACCGCGCGAAAACTTGGCCCTTTCTCGGTCCCCTCCCCTCTCTCTCTCTCTCTCTCTCTCTCTCTCTCTCCTACTTCCACACCCCATCCATCCCCTTTCCCCTACAGTGTCTCGCAACCTAGTTCGGCTATTTTTCATCGGGCGTAATAGCGCCGATAAATCAAATCAAACGCGAGATGTTAGTGCTGGAACAACGTGTGCGCGAGTGCTCGTAGCCCGTTCCACGCGAAGTGCATCCTTAAATCATTGGCGCGAGCATAACGCATTGGGAGGATCAAAGAGACTTAAAGAGTCTCTGCCTCCGCTTCTTTTACCATCAGACTACCCTCAGACTTTTTATTTCTCGGTCTTTCCTAACGTAGCCCCTTTTTACTCTTCTCTCTCTCTCTCTCTTTTTCTTTCTTTCTTTCTTTCTTTCTTTCCTCTTCGAAACCGCTTGTAATTACCCTTCCGCTTGGTCTATTTAGTTTCCGCGAAGTGTCATGGCCCATCGAAAGAGTTCTGGAAGCCCGTTTCACCCTTCTTTTTCTCTCTCTCTCTCTCTCTCCCCCTTTTTTCGCTTTTTCTTTCTTTCTTTCTTTCTTTCTTTTTCTTCCGTCGCTCTATTTCTCTTCGTTCTTTCATGCTCCTCACGCTCTTTAAAAGAACTTCTTGGAATGAGTAGTATTAACAGGCTAAGCAGCGTTCGATCGTTTCGTCCGTCCTTCTTCTTTCGAGCCGTCCCTTTTCCATCTTTTTTCTATTTTTTTCTGTGTCCCTTCTTTTAATTCTTTCTCTTTTCTCTTTTTTCTTGATTTTTATTTTCGACTGGCTCCAACCAACGCGAACGAGAGATATTAGGTTAGTTTAAAAACGTTTGAAAATTCGTTCGTATAATTATCTATCGGATAATTTGTCTTACCAACGGATTATTAAAAAGGAACGAATTAACAGTTTGTTTGTTATTTCTATCGGCAATGATATGACACGTTGATAAATGTTTATAAGGCATCACGACGAAGATTTAAAGAGAGAGAGAGAGAGAGAGAGACAGACAGAGAGAAATAAATACACGTTTGTAATCACTTTTTCTGTTTTCTTTTTTTTTCGTACGAACGACGAAACTTCATTTCGGATTGGCCGAAAATACTATGAATTTTTGTGTAATTACGAAAACATACATATTAAGGTATTTATATTAATAATAATAACGACCGGATATTATGGCAGTCGTATTTCTTGCATTCGACGTCGTACTCGTCGATTAATTATCATCCCAGAGTAGCATCCGCTACTCCCCGTCTCGTAATACTGTATATTAATCTAATTTCTACAATCTTACCTTCCCTATTAATCAATATTACGTATTACTTTATACGATAGAAATACCTAGAGATTGCGCCTCTATCTTTTATCGTTAACGTCGTATCGTCGATTCGTTCCACTCTGTTACTCGAAGTAATATGTTTACGAGGAAGTGGATTTTCATTGTTCGTTTTTTATTAGTTCACGTTTCTTCATTTTCGTATTATTAAAGATATCTGATCGATCTCGTTCATAAAATTATTCGTATATATATATATATATACACACACACACACAGACACGTATATATATATAATTATTCCTGATAAATTGATCGGACAGCTTTACGATATTTCTAAAGTAAATGATTTATAAATATAAATGTGTACAACCGGAGTTACCATTGCGACGTATAAACCCTACCACGAGTTTTACTGTCGTTATTTATAACGAGCCGTCCACACCCAACGTCGGTTAGCGAGAAAAATAATTAGCGCGCTGCCAATGAATGTGTATTTCGCGAAGGACAAACATGTAGTAGAAGGAGGTGATGTAGGAGATGTACGAATGGAGACGTCGTACGCGCTGCCCGTTCCGCTCGGAATTTTCGCGTCATTTTGGTCGCGTCGAACGACGACGCGGAACGACGTATAAATCTCGGAGGTGGACCACCCGGCGGAGGCTGCTAGTGGAGGCTCATCTCGTTCGTTGCGCCTCATCGAACTCGGAGATTCGAGTGGCGACATTATGGTAAAAGAGAGAGAGCGAGAGAGAGAGAGAGAGAGAGAGAGAGATGTGCTCGAAACCTTCGGATTCCTTGACGCAAAGTTCCTTCGTGAGCTTTAACGAGAATGCAAAAGAGAGGGATGAAGAGAAAGAGAGAGAGAGAGAGAGAGAGAGAGAGAGAGAGAGAGGGAGGGGATGGATGGATGGATGGATAGATGGATGGATGGATGGATGGTATAGAAGGGAGATGTGAGGAAGAAGGAAAGCAAGTAGAAAAGTTCTTTTTTTTCTTCTTTTCCTTCCCGAGTGATATAGACGATGGCCCGTTCGAGTTCGTACACCGCTTAAATAAGCCATAAACTCGGCTTATTCGTGACATAACGCGCGGTTGTCATCACCCGTGACGCTCGGGGAGTCCTCGTTGATTTATAAGACGCGTACCGCGTAGCCTAATCTCGAAAAGAGGCGCGAAGAAGAAGAAGAAACCCACCCAGCCTAGGATGATCGTCGTCCCTCGATCCAAACGGAGCAAAAAAAGAAGGAAAATAAAAAATAAAATAAAATAAAATTGTGAACTTTCGCCGCGCACGGATTCGGGGAATCTTCTCTTTCTTCTTTATCTCGCGAGATATTACGTTTACGAGATATCGAGATTCGGTTTAGAAAAGAAACGAGGGGCACTGATCTCCGAAGAACGACTTTTCTTAGCTTCCTTGCTTTCTTTTTTAGATTATTTTTTTTTTTTTGTATAATCGGGTTAATCGATTATTCTATGAACAGTTTACGAATAGATAATTCTGTATCGTAGACAATTATATACATACAGATTAAAGCAAACGGTGAATCAGAAGTATCCGTCGTTAAAAAAAACGCGTTCCAAATGCAAGTAGGGTTGAAGGATCGCTGAAAGTTCTTAGAAAAGCTGTCTTTGAGACTTACGTATCCAGAAGACAGCGAGCAAGGACGAACAGAGGGAGTCGATTCGTGAGACATAAGAAATAAAAGAAAGAGAGGATGAACGACGAAAGATGGTACACAGAGGAGAGACCTTCTTTGTATGCGTCGTTGAGCTCAAATCGGCAAACGCGTGCCTTAGTTGCGACCCACGAATTCGAGAACGCTCCCATAAGCGTAGACTGTTTAATTGTTTCTAGTTGATAAAGGAAAACGTTGATCGTTTCATCCTTTATCCCTTACTTACTTCATTCGTTCGAATCAAATTTTGTACGGAGGAATCGACGGAGGCAAAAAAATTATCTAGGGAAAGAAGAGATTAAAAAGAAAAAAGAAAAAGAAAAGAAGCAATAGACGAAAAAGTAAAATTCGATGTTGGATAATATTAAAAGGCCAAAAAAGAAGAAAGAAAGAAAGAAAGAAAGAAAGAAAGAAAGAAAAGAAAAAAGAAAAAGTGACGACAAACGCGGTCCTATCTTTTAATTTATCTCGGCAAAGGTTAATGCGTAATTTATCGTCAGCCACGATATGGTGGACCATGGTTATAAAGGGTAAGTGACGCATAAAGGTTCAAACATTCTACGCCAATGGCCGAGTAGAGAAAGCGCAGCACGCGCGGGAGAGTGTGCGCGGGGGTGTGTAAAAGTAAAGTAACTGGCGGGTGCACCTGCTTCTCGGTCCATCATGCGCCGTGTCACCCACGCTACTTTACTGCACTGCGAACCGTGTTATGCATCCGCGAGACAAGGCACTCTGAGGATCTATGGAGGGATTTCAGCGGTAATCGAGAGATACGCGCCATCGTCGTGGTATTTATTCCTCTAGGTCCGAACCGTCGCGCGACATTCCCTACCTCAACTCCCTCCCAACTCCCACCCAACCATCTACCATCCTCCTCCTTCTCCTCCTCATCTTCTTCCTCCTCCTCCTCCTCCTCCTCCTCCTCCTTCTTCTTCTTCTTCCTCTTTCTTCTTCCGTGCTTCGCTTCTTACATCGGTTCGGACTCGTTCCTCGAACAGCTGCAGAACTTGATCGAGCTTCACGACGACCTCGTTTTCCTCTTTGCCAAGTATCTTTTTTTTTTTTTTGCTTTTTCGCATCTTCTTCTTCTCTCTCTTTTCTCTTTTAATCTTCCTTTTTCCTCACGTCTCGGACACTTTTCAACAACAACGTTTCAACGTCCATCGACTTTTTACAAAGATTTATATTATATCCGTTTCGTTCATTAATCATACTTTATTATATTCGTTCGTTAATTTTCAATCTATCTATGTATCTCGTTGGATCCGATTCGTAATAGGTATTTAGTTTACGACGTTAACGTTTTCAGAATAACCCTCGTTCCCTGTGTTTCGTTTAATTTATACGAAAGGATAATTAACCATTACACCCTTCGAACTTAACGGGGGGGAATACATTTTTCTTTTTCGCATTTTTTCGACGCGATGTCTCCAACGCGCCGAGAAGAGGGCGAGACGGATTCGATTGGGGTTGCACCTTGTTCCATGGGACGTCGTGGACGCTTTTATCTGGTAGTTAGTCATCGGCTGGCAATTTATCACGAGTCACGAGATTCCGTCGGTTTAAGACCCACTTACTATGCGCAAGATCTACCCGGCCGGCGCGCAGCCACATCGCCGATTACATATAATTACCAACGGATTAATTAATTATACCGTGGAGCGATAGAGAAGTAGAGAGAGAGAGAGAGAGAGAGAGAGAGAGAGAGAGAGAGAGAACGAAGCTACGCCATTGGGTTCGATACGGTCGAGAATGGGTGAAAGTGAACTCCCGGTAAGGAGATTGAAAGGAGATCTAGAGACATTTTAAGGTCGACGATAACGCGATAGACATGCAAAATGAAATATCGTTCGAGATGTTTTGATAACGTAATCGATACGCGTACTCTAGATTCTACCCGAGGAATTATTTAAATAATTAGAGTTTACATGGCGCGCTATTATTAAAAATAAAATTCTATGAAAGGCTGAACCTACATATATATGTGTGTATGTGTGTGTGTGTGTATGAATGAAAAAAAATAAAGAAATAAAAAACTATAAATAAATAAAATTAAAATAAAATGAAAACATCGAGAGAAATTAAACGGAGCTGATTATCGCGATCGAATAGTAAGCATCTCTTTCGAAAAATTACGTCAATGAAATAAGATATGGCAATGGTAAATATATCGAGATTTACAAGGTGAAAGGGAGAACGGTCATTGGTCTCTTAGCGAATGCATTGGTACGTCGGAGATAGACCGCTACTGTCATAGTGACACTCGCACTGTACTGACTGTCGGTAGTCACGCAATCGCGAACGTCATCATCCACGTCGTTAGCGTGTTTCAATGTGATCGAGCATCCGCTCTATATGTAATTCATGCCCTCTATCCGCAGGAAAATGACTCGGATGATCGCGTGTTCGCGGCTTACAAAATCCATATACTAACCCTCCTTTTCGATCTTAAACTCGTGCTAACCTATCGAATCGGGAACGCGTAATAATATGACTTCCCAACGATGAAAGTCAATTGTCCTTGGATAAACTCTGTGCGATCGTAAAGAGAAATAGATTTAGTTAAACAATATACTACGAAGCACTTGTGCATGTAAACTAGTTCTTTGCTCTAATCGATACTCTAAAAATATTCCCATATATATATATGTACGCACGTATATTGTTTATAAATTCTTATAGATCGTATCCTCTTTGCTAAAAAGACGAAATATACACACGTATACGCACATATAAAGTTTCATAGGAAAATTAAAGAAAAAGTCAATTTAACGTAGATCGTTCCGTCTCAAAGGAACCGAACAAAGCTTTTGAGAAAACCTCAAAGCACGCTCATGATTCTCCGCATAGAAGAGAGAACGATATTTCTGGCACGAAAGCCAAGATCGCGAGAAAACGAAGCCACCCCCGCTTTCTACAACGAAACCAAGGCAACGTCGTCGTCGTCGTCGTCGTTGCCGTCGTCGTCGTCGTCCTCTTCGTCGTCGTCGTCGTCGTAGTCGTCGTAGTCGTCGTAGTCGTCGTCATCGCCATCGTCGTCGTAGTCATAGTTGTGGTTGATGCGTCGCGCGCCTACTTACCGGCGCATAAATCAGAATTATTACGAAGCTATTAGCGTTCCGGAGTAACACCGGTACGTGTCCTTCGTGTCGTTGAAGTACGCCAGACTCAACGTCCACCTTCAGACTTTCCCACTCCTCAAAAACCCGGCATTCCCTATTTCCCCTCTCCTAACATCTGTGACGGCTCTCGGGGTATAGGCAATAATTAATCATTTCGCGAAAAAGAGAGGAAGAGGAGGATAAGGAGAGTAAGAGAGAGAAAGAGAAAGAAAAGGAGAGAGAGAGAAAGATGGTCGAGAAGGAAAGAGAACAGAGAAACGACACGCACGTGTTCCAGAGAGGTATGTGGAAGCTAGAATGAGAGCGTAAAGGAGCACGAGCGTGAAAGTGTAAGCTTCATAGTATAGGTGAGTGCAACGGATGTGAGGGCGAGAGAAGAAACAGAAAGAAAGAAAGAAAGAAAGAAAGAAAGAAAGAAAAGAAGAGAGAGAGAGAGATGTGAATATCAAAATGTTTCGACCTGTAAGTATAATATAATACACAAGAGAATGAATTTGAATGAAAAAAAAGAAAAGAAAAAAAAAATGTTCAAGTCGTCAGATCATCTTGAGATAATTATTTTTAATCGATCAGAAACGATAGATTTCTGCGACCGAATCGAATCGAATCGATTGCTAGAAGACGACAGAGGATAACTTCGACGTAGGGAAAAAAGGCTCGAGGATTAACAAAACGTACAATCATATACGGTAGGTCTTCGTCTCTGTTCGCGAGAATGTCAACTTAGGCGAGGATCGGCCAAGTATGTGTATCGCGTACTGACGGATGAATTAAGCTCTAGGCTTTAAGTCCAGCGCTTAGCCCATCAATGTCATCTCCTCGAGAGCTCAGTCCCTTCAGACTTATCGGACGGTACAGCAAACGGACTCTCGCTCCCTGTGTATGGGAGCGAGAGCTAGACAACAGCCACCCCTTGCGGCACAGCGGCATCGCGGATTTCCACGTCGGATGTCGCGGCGTCGGCCCACCTACGAAATCGCGGAAATGCCATAATATCATTCGACCACTTCAAATCTTCCTAAAATCTTCCAGTGAAATCGTCGCCAGGTTGATCGGTTTGCCGAATAAAATAATTTGAAGAATCCTAGATAAAACAGTTCCCAAACGAGAATTCGTTCTATCCGTAATTGTAAACTTTAGTTTCGGATTAATCAAATCAAGATATATGGTTGAAAACATATGTTAGAGGATTAAAAAACGCGTGGATGAATATAAACGTTTGTCACGAAGAAACAAACAAGTTTCGTCTTTCGATTATTACGTTCGAGCAATAATAATGGAGAATTGTTAGAAGTGAATTTCGCATCTCCGAGGCATGTCATTTTCGCCAGAGTTACCTTGTATACGAGTAAGAGTCGTCAAGAAGAAGACTACCAGCCGCCGAGTCGCCTCGAGTCAAAGTCTCGGCCAAGCAGAATAGAATGTCTACGTGAATGGTCTGCTTCTGCTTCTGCTTCTGCTTCTACTTCTGCTGTTGCTGCTGCTGCTGGTGCTGCTACTGCTGCCATCTTTACCCACCGTTGCCTTTGCCACCGTGGAAGATGTGCGTCTATCTCTTCGCGTAACAAAGGCATGCTACATGCCAACGTATACAAGCGTGTCACTCGCAGGTAAATGTTTGTTGAACATCCATCGTTTGCCTGGAAACCGATATGTACACTTCTTTCCTTAAATCATCATCCTCTTGCTTCTTATATATCGATAAGTATATCATGGAAAATAATAACAAAAAAGTATCATCGAATGATTCGAACGATCGATATAATTCGTCCATCATTTTTTCCTTTTACCTTTTCGATGCAAACTCTGTCTCTCTCTTTCTCTTTCTCTCTAGTATAGAAAAATACAATCTCGATGATTATAGCAATTATCTAAAAGTTCTCGATGGATGATATTAACGATCCGCACACCTAAGTGTTAATAATTTAGATAGGAAAAGACAGAAGAATAAATCGTAAAGTCGGAATGTTATTCAGTAATTCGTGCGGAATTATTGAGAGAAAGTGAGAGGAAGAAGAACGAAGAGAGAAAGAAGCCGACGGTGATTCAGTCGTAATAATTGTCGGACATAGACATGTAAATTACGCGCGTGGATATAAACGTCAATATGACAGAGAAGACCTGACCGAGGTGAAGCCTTGAAAGAGAAAGAGAAAGAGAAAGAGAGAGAGTAACAGAGAGAGAGAGAGAGAGAGAGAGAGAGAGGAAAGGTGGGCCATTGGTTCCTCTCACCCGCCGACCGGTCAAAGTGAAATCATTAGTTTGCTTAAATCAATGCGCACGTAAATGTCCAAGTTATTTATGTCCCGTCATTACGGAGACGTCTTTCGCGTCCCATTGCCATGTCCCTCGACGACTCACCCCATCTTATGGTTGCCACCTCGCCAAAACTTCTCTTATGTTCTCTCACCGCCAAACACTTGATACGCCTCTTTGATCTTAACAAATTAAAATCCAATATTTAAGTTAAGTTTTCGTGGATACCCGTCTATCGTTAATACCGTTTATATTCCTGTCATGGGAAATCGTCGTAAGATAAAAAAAAGGAAGGAAAGATAAAGATGACAGATGGATGGATGGATGGATGAATTAGAGAGAATAAAAAAATAATTAAATTTCTTTATAAACGTAGAAATGAACGAAAAGTATACTACGAGAAAATAACGTGGATAATAGTCATTAAAATTTGAATATCGTGAACGACATGGAGATCAGATTTCAAGAAAAACGAATATCTCTTCCTTCAAGTATACTTCGTGCCATCTTAGTATTCTCTTTGATCGTATTCTAACGTCTGGCATCTTACTCGACGTATGAAGTTCGGTTCGTTGCGAAAGCGAAATCTACGGGATTCATCGTCGTCTATGTCCGTGTTGCGGTTGGGATAGTAAAGTCACAAAATTGAACGATGTTATACCCGCGCTAAATGTTTGCCACGTTGTCGCGTAAACAGTAATGAAGCATTTCGAGATATACAACGCCATAAAATAGTCCAACGAAAATGGCAAACGCTCCTCCCATCGTGTTATCTCTTTCTCTCTCTCTTTCTCTCTCTATTTCTTTCTCTCCGTCTCTGTCTCTCCGTCTCTCGCACTACCCGTGCAATCTTCAATCACGAAGATTATCGATATAAAACTAATTCCTACCTCTTAAAACCGTACGATTGTCACTCTGACGATTATTGTCATTATCATTATCGATATCATATTAATATTTCGTATTATATGTAAATACGTCGAAACACGAGAGAACGAAACGATACGATGTTCGAAAAATATCTCTTCATCTCTTTAGTCTTGTTCCTTTTGAAAAAAAAAAGAAAAGAAAAAAAGATCGACCGAACGACGCACGGTAGCCTTTGTAAGATGCTCGTAGACAAGGTGAGAGCCATGTTCGCGGGTTATTCCCGATGCAACGTGACACGGTTCTCATCCGATACTCGGATAGGAGGAGAACCGATCGACTCGATCGGTTGGAATCCTCACGAAGATAGACGCGTCTACTAATAGGATTGATGGCCACGGTTACACCGTCCAGATATCCTTGGGATTTCTACGAAATCCTTTAAATAACACCACTTAAAGCGATCCCGTGGAGAGGAACGTGACACCCGGACTAAACGCGATCGGCCATACGTCCGTTCGACTTCGTTCCGAACCACCATAACTGCCGCTACTACTACGCACTTGACGTTTCCCGTAATCCCTTCGAGTGGTGGCTCGTCTGGATCTTGGATCGAACGTCTCGAGCACTTGGGAAACCGATTTCATGTTCGTTTTGATATCCATTATACGTCGAGTTTATTTATTTCTTTTCTTTCCTTTTTTCGTCGTTGTTGGTCCATTCGACGAACGATCAATGGCGGATAGGAGACGAAAAGAAAAAAAAAAGACACTTGATTGGACGTTTTAAAAAGATCGAAAGAGACAGCTAGTTACAATCCTTTCGTTGGTCGTTCGATATCACTGATAATTACGTTGGTAAGTCACTGTTAACGAGTAAACGAAACTTAAACATTTATTATTCCTATATTAACCTGATTGAACGTTATGCCTGAGTAAAGAATTCTCGACGGTGTTTATCGTGAAAGAGGAGCACGATTGAAGAGATGATCGCACGACCAGGTGCCAGGACTTATGTACGATCAAGAAAGAGATAGAGATAGAGATAGATAGATAGATAGACAGACGGACGGACGGAGAGAGATAGAGATGGATAAAGAGAGAGAGAGAGAGAGAAAAGGCGGCACGAACGAACGGCAGGATGCAGAAACGAATGGCAGGATGCCAGGATAGCAGTCACCTTCGAGTCACGTACATAACAAATGATTGCGGGACTGGCCAAGAGTAAGAAAGAAGATGCAAGAGAAGAAGGAGGTAGAAAAAGAGGGAGAGAGAGAGACGGACTGAGAGAATCGAGAGGAGAGCCGCACGTACCGTGGCGTACGATCTGTTGGTGGTCCGTTGCTTCGGGCGTCGCATCGTTTGTCAAGTCGTCGATATGCCGATCCCGCGGCTCGATTACCATATTTTAACGCCAGCGTTGTTGGCACGCCACCGGCTACCGGAATCCCTCTAAAGCCTTGCATCCTCCTTCTCCTCCTTCTCATCCACCTCATCTTCTCTTCTTCTTCTTCTTCTTCTTCTTCTTCTTCTTCTTCTTCTTCTTATATAGCTTCTTCTTCCACGTACGATTAGAAATTTCGTTCGAAGGATAGATAATAGTCTCTCTCCGTTGGTTGTAATAAAAACATAAAAATGTAAGAAACAAAAATTATTAGCACGGATAAGAGATCATTTTGATAATTATGAATGTAAGAGAGAGAGAGAGAGAGAGCATTCTTTTATTATCGAAGAAGAAAGGCCAGAAGAACGTACAGCGTCATCTTTTATAGATATATATATACAAAAGATATCAGAGAATCTGTAGGTCTACTTATTATTTATTTATTTACTTATTTATTTCTCTCTCTCTTTCTCTCTCGTTTGCACGCATCTCTCGTGGCATACCTTACCCGAGAAAAACGTGGGAGTAAGGTTAGGACGTCCAGGTTTGCTGAGCCGAGTTGCGGCGACTCGGAGTATACGTCTCGTCGTGTAGGGATGAGTAGTCAATTTCCTTTCAGCGACACCGGCTGACATCGACGGAGGCGACGGGACCATTTATAACAGGCGCTAATAGATCCCCGGGTAAGCTGGCGTGAGGCCGTTTTACAGGTTTTCCGTCAACATCGGAATACATCAGAGATATATACCGGGTGCCCCGGTCCTGCACACCCTCTGTTGGCTAATGGTCGTCGACGTCTACTCCTTCGTCCTTGTCCTTGTCTATGTTTTCACCACTTCTCTCTCTCTCTCTCTCTCTCTCTCTCTTTTTCCTTCTCTCTTCAACTTTTACTCATCCACCTTCTCTAACTCCTCGTATGTCCGTCCGTCCTCTGAAACGCGAACCTCGACACTCTCTACCTCTGTATATCTGTGTCTCGCTCTCTCTTTCTCTCTCTCTCTCTCTCTCTCTCTCTCTCTCACTCTGTCACTCTTTCACCCTATCCTTCGACGTACCGTCCCTTTAACGCCCATCCGATAGGAGAATCGTTTTCCTCGGTTGAAAAATCGACGATATCCGACAAATTTGTCGGCTACAACCCTCGGTCTCTTTTCACGGACCATAAAAGCATTTACCGTTCCCCTCTTCTTCGACTTATAGTACCAACTTTGAAACGAGGAGTTTCCCGTTCGATTGGAAAGTCTTTAGGAGAGATTTCGAGATAGCATTCTTTGGGGTCCTTCGAATGGTAAAAGGGACGTCTAACAGACCGAGTACAAGCTTTTGTGTAACGATTTCGAAAGGTAAAAGTCGATTCCCTTGGAACCACGCCTTTTATTATTTATACAATCGTTAAAATAAATATCAAATGCAAGCAAGGTCCTTTGGTATAATAAAAAGAAACGCAAAAATTACTTATTCGACTTGTAACTACTTGTATTCCTCGAGGAGGACTCTCTACCATCACTCACGTATACTTGCGCAATGTAAAAAAGAAAAGAAAAGAAAAGAAAAGAAAAGAAAAGAAAAGAAAAGAAAAGAAAAGAAGAAAAAGAAGAAGTAAAGAAAAAAGAAGAAAAAAGAAAGAAATCCACGATGATATTCGACGAATATCTCGCGGCTCGCATATCCATCGTCGATGCTCGTATAGTTGTTGTGTAGAGATAATCGCGCCGGTAGCCATTGCAGAAAAACGAGAAAAAGAGAGACTGAAGAGAGAAAGAGAAGGAACGGTCTTAGTTACTTGAATATGATCGAGTATCAACGGGCAGACCGCGCCAACAGTGATCCTGAGCAGCAGCAGCAGAGGCTAGTAAATGACTCCACCGAGCGAAAGTTGGTTGGCATTGACAGCAGATTGAAATCATTGACTTGGCCGTGTCCGCGTTCACCGGCCTTTTACCAAGCGATATCAGATAGCGTGGAACTGATAGACGACGCACCTCCTCTACCGTCTCTCGGCACTTTGGTGGAAGTCATTTTGTGCTACTCCATCTCTACCTCCACCTTTACCTCCATCTTCATCTTCCTCCTTCTTTTCTTCTTCTTCTTCTTCCTCCTCCTCTTCGTCGTTGTGTAGTATGAAATTTAAGAAGACACTAGCACACATCGTTGCGACCGATCCTTTCGTTTTATTCCCGCGCGATAAACGCTGGCAGCATGATGCATGACGTACCTCGCGTAATAATTCGTCATGACTTTTGCCCATTCGTCATTCACTCCATGGAAATGGTCGACGTTCGATGTAAAAGTACGGTAGAGAACGATGGAGGAACACGAGTTTCTACTACCGAATGATCGGAATAAACAGCCTTCTCCTCCTCCTCCTTGGACTCCTTTCCTTGGTTCGAGCTTTAATGGATCCGTCGGTAATGAAGGTGAATATAAGCAAGCCATCGATGACCTTCGAAAAAGAAGGTCTTTTACTCGGTTACTTTTAAGTGATCGTCAAAGTGAAATTATTATCGACTACCGAACGCTTACTCCTCTCGTCTTGCGTAAAGGAAAAATCGTTTAATAATCGTCCTCCTTGGACCGATCAGACACATCCATGTAATGGAATTACTCTCGGTATTTATTATTGAACATAAAATTGAATTCTCCCCTTCGAAATCTGTAACATTACGTTCGTTAATACCGACATGATTTCTCTCTCCGTGATATCAAAACACAGCTGTGCATACAGCGGTTAAAGCCAAAATAAAAAGATCGAGATACGGCGTCGAGAAATCGAAGACGATCTCAAACGGAAAAAGAGAGATGGAGAAAAGGATAGAGAGAGAGAGAGAGAGAGAGAAAGAAAAAGAGTGAAAAAGGTTGCAGAGAAGCTGGTTGCAGGCCAAACGATTATCATGAGACGTCGATACTTGAGTCAAGTAGTCGACGATGAATCTTCAATTCTCATAACGTCGACCCCGTCGTCCCGTGGCTTCAATCGACGTCGATTGGAGTGGTCGCAACGATTCCATCGAGCAAGCATCTCGGTGGTGGTCACCTTTGGTGGTCTGAAATTCTTTACACTCGAAATTACATTCACTAAGTGGAAATCGGCCGACTACTTCGTTTGCGCTGGCAATCAGCCTCCGAACGCAGCTTCTCTCTCTTGAATCTTCCACGAGTGGAGGAAGTCCCTTTTTTCTTTCTTTCTTTCTTTCTTTCTTTCTCTTTATCTTTTCTTCTTTCTCTTTCTCTGTCTTTTCTTTCTTTTTCAAGATAACCTTCGTCGCTGATCAAACGCTCATCGAATACTTGATTTTAACGTACCCATAATTATTGAAGTATAAGATTAAATATCGAAACGATTCTTAGAAAATTGAAATTGAAAGATAATCGGATCGAATCGTATTTTATTTTGTCCGAGAAAAGAAACCTTTTTAATTTGCATTTGCTCTTCATCGTCACGAGGACCGCGTTACTTCTTTTTTCATGTTACGATATTCCCTCTCCATTCGTCGTTTATTTTAACCGATCGAAAATATTTGTTGAAATAAGATTTATTAAAAGGAAATAAAAATTGCGAGAGATATATAAAATTCGAAATGAGAGTTACTGCCGATGATTCGGTACAAAAACCTACGAACGCCTCCGTATCGAAAGCTAATACTGCTCGATCATTGTTAGCAAGAACCCGTTCGAGCTTCGGGTACCATTCTTTCTAAACGAAAAGAAAAAAAAAAGAGAGAGAGAGAGAGAGAGAGAGAGAGAGAGAAAACAAAGAAATAAAAAAAGAAAAAGTTGGCAGGAATCCACCCGTTAAATCGCCGATTACTCGCCCGCTGATTTACCCAAATTGGAAATTTTCTGCTCAATTTCGTCATTTGCTCGAACGATTTGGTTCCAATTAATACGTCACACGTGTATCTCCGATCATTCGAATTCGTTCGAAGCGTGAATCCTTTTTCGGCCCTTTTACGAAGGGGACTCTTTGCGTTTCACGATTATTTTATTTATATCGCATTCGTTACGCCTCGATGTATCTACAAGAAAAGAAATATTATTATTTTATGTAACATTTAATTTACAAATCAATCGTAGATTGATTTATCTGTTAAAAGTTGGAAGATGTTTTGACTCGAGGAGATTCATTCATGAACGATACGACGAGTCAGTCCGGGACATTATACATTTTAAAAAGAACTCCATACAGATTCGTATAATTATACTTTTGAGGATGAACAGTAATCGACAATAACGAGATCCGCTACCGTTTTTATTGTTGCCAGAGTGTCAACGTCTCTCGACCACGAGTCATCCTCTCTCTTTCTCTCTCTCTTTCTCTTTCTTTCTTTTTTTTCTTCACATTTGTTCCTTTTTCGCTGTCGGAGAGCCCTCATCATCTCTTCTACCAAAGTCACGTCAGGAACTGCTGGCAGAATAAGGGCCGATGTTTGCTTCGTCACTATTTTGTTTATTCCTTCTCACGGGCACACCCTTCTTTCCTCTCCCCGTTCCACCCCACTCCACCCCCCTTTTTCGATGCATATACGTATATCTATATCCCATGTCGATCGAAAATCTCCTGTCTGCGCGTGAACGTTCTAAACTGTATTCGTCCCAACTGTTTCTTTTTCTTCTTACCTTATGGTCATTTGAAAAAAACAGAAAGAAAAAACTTTTAAAAATATATAAAAACCAAGTAAAACGAATATATCTCGATTAATTCTCGTATACGATATTCAAAGCGAAAGAGAGAGAGAGAGAGAGAGAGAGAGCGTCTGAATGTCCATGTACGTATACAAGTACGAGTCCTCGCTCTTAATTACCATGCTTGCATCATAAAAAGTAATGAAAAGTAAGCTTAATAACAACGTTGCAGCTGATTCATTGTGAAAAGTGAATAAAAATAAAAGTGGCCGGGTTACATACGTTATTATCGAAGTGGTAACACGATCCTTGCCGTCGAACGAAAAGAATAATTACCAAGTCAGGATCGACGACCGACTCTCTCATCGATCGATCGATCGATGATCGACTCTCTCATTTCTCGAGTCGCATATCGATAAAAAATTATTCGACGTAGAATTATTCATAATACCTTTCCACGATATCGACGCGAAATCGTAGCCGTTCATTACTCTCTCTCTCTCTCTCTGTCTCCCTGTTTTTCTCTCTTTCTCTCCTCTCGTTCCTCTCTCCTCTCACAGGCTTCGTTTTATACTCGATATGATCTGCCTCGAGTGAATGGACCAAGCCGGCTTGCTCTTCTTCTGGTAACAACGACGTCTTAAGCTGCTTGGGTGCATTGTTGCTGCTAATGGGCCTGCAGCCGCTCCACGGCTACCGAGCGCAGCCTAATTATGATTTATAGTCCTCGTACCTACAGCATCGGGCATCGAACGTCCCTCCCCTCACCCCACTCGCTGTCTCTCCCCATCGTCCCTCACCTTCCAACGCGCCACGATTCCGACCATGGTAACTTCGTCCTTGTGTGTAAACCGTTCTGTGCGCATCCTGTCCATGTCCACGTTCATGTCCACGTCCATGTCCACGTCCACGTGATAACTTTTGCATAAGAACGCTTAACCATAAGTCTCGCTTTAACAAGGACACACACCGCTCGTGCCATTCCTCAAACTTGACTCCCGTGAACCCTCTTTTAACCTCCTCCTAACTAAACTATCCTCCAAAGGATATTCGCTGAATCACCGATTACCGAACACACCGGACGAGCTCTTTGATCTAATTCCTTTCGAAAAGTTTTCCTTTTATGGAGAAAGTAGAAAACCAGTAGTAGTAGTAGTAGTAGCGGAACAAGACCAAAAGATATAATAAGTCATGAGAGACAATAAAAGTCTTACTCGAAATTCTAGGACAATGACGAGCGAAAGTTTTGAAAGTCTTTTGAGGTAAGATCACCACCACCACCATCACCACGAACGGTAAAGAAGCACCAAACATCACCAACAAAACCATTACCACTACCATGGGAGAATACTGCTCGACCCTTCTGATTATGCTCCTAAATTCGAGACAATAAGTTATAAATATTGAAATTTGCCGGTCGCTTCAACGGACCGCCCTCTTATTTTTCTTCTCTCTTTTTGAAGAAAGAAAGAAATACACACACACAGAGAGAGAGAGAGAGAGAGAGAGAGAGAAAGGGAGAGCGAGAGAAACGAAGGGTCGATGGTATTAGGCGACTAGACCTTCTCGCCCACGACTTCTTCTTCTTCTTCTTCGTTTCCGTTCGCATCGTGTAGGCATCATTAGACGTAATCGAACTTAAGACGCATCTCCTCTCTCTCTCTCACTCTTTTGAAGAAGAAGAAGAAGAAGAAGGTGTGCCGACACGAAGGAGAGGCAACGCCGATGCATCACGATACCTCTTCTTGTCCCTTCACCACCGCCAAATTCGTACCATTCTCTCTAAGAGAGCTCGACCGGTTCGCTTCGGTTCGGTTCGGTTCGGTTCGGTTCGGGTACGGGAGAACTTCCGCTCCTTCGAAAGATACATCCTTCCTACCTTGCATCTTTCCTGTCTCCTTTGGGTGTGTCTTTTATATCGCGAAAATGATGCCCGAAATGTCGGGATTGATCCTGAAACTAATCGATTATATGAATTATCATAATTGACAGATTTTTAATCGAAGAAAATGCTAATAATAATCGCGCATAAATTTCAGATAAAACGTGGAAGAAATACAAAAGAGGACAGGAAAGAAAAAAGGAAAGATAGATAAATTAATAAATAAATAAAAAATGAAGAAAGAGGGAAGGGAGAAATTTATGAAAAGGAACAAGGTTGAGGATTTGAAAATTCGTGGTCCTTTCGAATTTGGTTAAATTCATTGTAGTAGTAGTCGTAGTCGTAGTTGTTGTCGTTGTCGTCCTCGTCCTCGTCCTCGGCCTCGTCGTCGTCTCCTCTCGGCACGTATATAACTGCGCATAAGCGAAATTTATACCGGGCGATTTGATTACCGCGATATAAACTTGATGCGGACTCGGACGACAAGACGGGAGCATACATCACCGGAACGCGGTTCGGTGGTACCCATCCTCCTCTTCCTCCTCCTCCTTCTTCATCTCCCGTTCCTTCTTCTTCTTCTTCTTCTTCTTCTTCTCTATCTACCTCATCGTATCGCTCACCGGCATCCATCGAGTTATCTCACGAATTTCTTTCTTTTTCCATTCCTTCCTTCCAAGTCCTACAAGAGATCACTGTCCTCCCCTTTCTCCCTCCCACACTCCTTCCCTAAAATCACAAATATCATGAAAAATTAAATAGAAAGTTCGCGATACCCGATAACGATGTAATACAATATCGAATTGCGAAAAAAAAACGATAATCTCATTCGTCCAAAGAAACTTGGGAGAAATCAAAAATTAAGAAATACAGAGATCGCTGATCGCAAACGTGTTACACGAGGTATTGCATTTTGGAGGTTTCGTTTACAGTTCAAAATGGTTTCTTAAAACTGTTCTAGATTTCGATCGTCTTGAATACTCCTTCTTCTTTTCGCTGTGTTCTTTTTTTATCTTCCTTTTACTTTCTCTCTCTCTCTTTGTTTCTCTTTCTCTCTTTTTCTTGCTCTGTCTCTTTCTATTTCTACCAAGACGACCGACCGACCGACCGACCGACCGACCGACCGACCGACCGACAGACCGACTCTTCTCCCTCGTGCCGCACGTTTCAGTTCGTAAACGAGATAACGAGATCAAATTTATGGTACCAGATCTCCAACGAGAATATGATAATCGCGGCTAATGCCGAATGCTCGTGGTGTTAAGGAGCGTAGTTTCTTCCCTTCCCTTTTTCTGACCTTTTCTTTTTTTTTTCTTTCCTTTCCTTTTCTTTCACTTGTTCGAGATCGATGAATTAAGAAAAGAAAAGAAAACTTCATAACGTGATACACATTCCCTCGTAATAATTATAACTAAAATAAAAATCATTCGAAGAACGCATCGTTCTCGTTCGACGTTCGATTAAAAAAAGTAAAAGGTTTCAATAAATTAATACGATTCATTTCCGTGGACGAATTCGGTAAGCTGAAGTTGAAACTAAACGGAGGTTAGCGTTTCTTCGAGGAGCCGTTCTCCAACATTTTATTATTCAAGATCGTAAACACACGTTTGTATATACACATACGCGCGCACACATGTATATAAATATACTGGTGCCGGTGAAATCTTTATTTGGAATCATTCCAAGAACAATAACGTATCTTCCCGCTTACCGTCGCGCTGACTCTCTCTCTCTCTCTCTCTCTCTCTTTCTCTCTCTGTATTTCTTACGTTGATCGCGCCACAACCACTGGCCCAAGTCATCCCACCATCGCCACCAACCAGCATGATCTGAACGCGGTAAGCGCAGCGCCAAAATAAAACTAAACGTAACCCAGTTATTTTCTGTTTGCGCTTTGCCGGCCCGATGATCTCGAGGAGATATGATGTGGGCTGCTGGGAAGTGTGGGGAGGAGTGGGGAGGGCCCTCTCTCGGGGCCTCCTCTCCTTTCTCTCTCTCTCTCTCTCTCGCTCTTCTATCTCTTTCCCTCGTTGTTAGTGCCGGCACGCGTGTATCATCGTGCATATAAATCAGTCGGCGAGGATCAGATAGGATTTCAGAAATATAAAATACACGGCGATATTAAAAAACAAAAGGAGGCAAGGCCAGAACTGGCCGCGACGTTCAAGAAGCCTCGGCTGCGACTCTAGAAGGAAAGAAAGAAAGAAAGAAAGAAAGAAAAAGAGATCTGATTGGGGCAGAGATGAAAAAAGTAGGAAGAGAGGTAAGAGGGTGGTTGTCGGCATACAGTGAGACAAGAGAGACACTCTCGTGATTAGTGACCACGATTCTCTTCGCGATTACAACTTGTTTACGCGAATTTCGGGCTAATTTATACTCGCTCGGCGAAACGACGAAAATCACTGGTTGGAAAAGAAGAGGGAGGGACGCACCATCATCATGTAGAGCTGTAGAGCTCGCCGAGAGGCGAAAAGTAGTTCGATCAGATTCCGAGGGAGGCCGGTTACGCGGAAAGATAGCCGAGATAGGACGACGATTCCGAGGAGACTAGCTAAGCCTCTCTCCTTCGAAAAAACTAATCGAAAGCTTCTGCCGTGAAAGAGGTACCTAAAAACAATGTACATATATAATATCCTCCTTCTCCTAAAGCGGTGGAGGATAGTATATATGGCGAAGGTGATGGTGATAGAGAGAGATCGAGAGAGAGAGACAGAGAGAGAGAGATGAGACGAGGGAGAGACCGACGGGGAGAGGTTTTGGGTTCGCTGGATGCGAAAGGAAAACGACGACGAAAAGAAACGCGCGAGGATAGAAGAGAGCTTGTGGAAGGTGGAAGCACTCAATTCATCAAGGAGTCGACGGCACCGTAATTTAAGACTGCTTTTAACTCTTGGGTGTCGCAATTTATGTGAGCTTCTTATAAAAGAATGGCGCTTTTCTCCTACTCCTCCTAGACACCAACACTATCAACCACCACCGTTAACTCGAGACATAACCATACACGTAACAACCTCCCTTCTCTTCTTTACCTTACCTTTTGACTCATATCGAACCAACCCCTGTTTACGGAATAGAAGTATACGTTGGGATGCTTCGTTCGTCCATGCTTCGGGGATCTCTTGCTGGTATAACGTGACTTTTTTTTTTCCTTTTTTTTCTTTTTTTTTTCCTTTTTTCTTCCTTTTTTTTTTGATATGGGAAATAAACTCGAATATAAATTTCGTTAATTACAAAACATTTTTTATCACTTAATATGTGACCGAATTTAAATACAACGAATGTGATAAAAAAAGAAAAAAAAAGGAGGAAAAAGGGGCGGAATAAAAAAATACAAGAGCCAGGTGACTTACATGATCATACCGCAAAAAAATAAAATAAAATAAAATGAAATAAAATCATAAAAAAAAAAAAATAAAAAAAAAGGAAAAATGAAAAAGAAAAATAAAAAATGGGAGTATTTATCCAGAGAACATACAATCTCTCCTCTTCCTCTCTCTCCTCCCTCCCTCCCTCTCTCTCTCTCTCTCTCTCTCTTTTGCACTCCGCGGTCCTTTTCTCTTTTTTTCGCTTTCCGTTCTGCTCTTTTCGGCCAATTTGCCACATATTAGGCGGGTTATAAATTCGCACCGCGTTACAACACACTGCTGGCGTCGTTATTAACGCTCTTCATTTGGTACACCGTTGAGAACCAGTCTTGGCATTCGTTTGGCTTTCTTCGGTATATAACGTTGTTCGTGATTTAAACAAATAGCTCTCTATAGAATGAAATAGTTTTTCGAAACATTAAAAAGATACGATATATCACCGGCACGATGAAATATAATACCTACGATAAATGTTTCTTTTAAAAACAGAATGAAACGACTCGCGTTCGACGAACTCGAGGATCTGAAAGATTAAAACAAAAACAAAGAAAAATTTTAATAAAAAAAAAGAAAGAAAGAAAGAAAGCAAGCAAGAAAAAGAATAAGAAAAGATAAAAAATATATATTGAAAAAAATCCGACAAAGCTCGTTCACCGATTTACTTTAGCTTTTTCAACTCGTCCCCGACGATATTCTATCTTTGGAAGGATCTGCGTTGTCCTTTACGATCCCGTAAAGAATTCCACGATGCATAGAACTTGGCCGGAAAGGCCGATAATTCTGTGGACGAGCTGGACGGACATCAGCGGAAATTAATCGACCGTTATTCTCCGCTAGTCGTATACAGAGAACGAAACGAGCGGATATATCACCTGAACCTATAATACATGTATCCTATCGTCCTTTCCCTTTTTCGTTTTTCTCTTCATCCTTTCTCTCTCTCTCTCTCTCTCACTCCCCTTCCATACAGGACGTTCGAATAAAGAGAAGATTCCCTGTTCTCTCGGTAGCCCGTAAGAGGCGGATCTGGATCTCTGGACGTTATCAAATCATCGTTTGTTTACGCCTAATCCCTGAATTAATGATTAGGACACCCTCTCCTTCTCCTACTCTTCCTTTTCTCTTCTCCATAGCGGCATGATGCGACGGATCTTAAGACTCGCCAGGACCGGAATCGTTGTACCGGGTGTATTAAACCGAATCGATTCAACCCGCTAAACTTTATTTCCTCTTGAATCGATAGCAACCATAAATGATTCATTTCTTTAACGAACGTTCAAAATTCGTATCGATATTTCTTAATATTACTCGAATCTCTAAGTAGAACGATCGAATGAAATCGCGATACGATATGGATGGAAGTGAGATTGTGGTATATTAAACGAGCGAAGGAAAGTGTTATGGGAAATAAAAAGATTAAGATAAAGGGGATATAAACAATGAGATAAAAGGAACGGGATCGACTATGAAACTACGGGAGGACATTTGCGCGAGAATTCGTCACCCGTTACATCCTTCAAAACTGTATGTAGACTCGGTGGTCGGAATATATCCCCTTAATTATCCTGTGTGTGCATTCTGAGTGTGAACTCTCCATTAATCATAGGAGAAGATAGAAGGGTGGAAGGAGGGAGAGTAAGTAAGAGAGAGAGAAAGAGTGAGAGTGAGTGTGTGTGTGTGAGAGAGAGAGAGACGAAGGGAAAAGGGAGGGGAGTGATGTAGCCCCGTTGCGCTATAGCTCGAACGATTTTAATTCAGACTGGCCGCTCCATATGTATTCCACGGAGCCCACGGGATCATTAGTAACCTTAGGTGGACACCTCCGAGTCGTTCTTCATTCTCACGATGATGCCACCGTCGCTGCGGAATCCACCGATCCACCTTCATCATTGGCGAACGAGTACGGCGGACGGGGATCCCTTCGAAAATCCTTTGGGGGATCTAAAAACGGAGTTGATGGCCCCGTGCTACTGCAATTTTCCTCGGTTTTCGATTTTCCGTGGAGACTTCTAAATCAAGAGTCTAGTTCCTTATCTCGTTTCGAGTATATCTCGAAATAGTGGGAAACGATCGATGTTCATAACATTAATATCCCAATGTTACGTAATTGGTTACAATTTTTTCGATAAATGCTTGGAAATTCTCGTCGTTCTCCAACTCTGAAAGTCTGTTTTGGAAAAAAGAGAAAAAATAGAAATTCGCGTGACCAAGGCCACAAGCATCCACTGGTCGGCATTTTCCAGTGGCACTTTAGAAAGTACGCGAAGAACTCGCTCCTCGGGTCTTTTCCCTTGTAACGATCGTTTTCATGGGAAATAACGTATAAAATGAATTGGCTATAAAGTCCTGGCAAACCGTGCGTTAGCTGTTCCAACACCATGCCCGAGTTATTCGTACTTTGGTTTAGAACCGTAACACACGCCCGGTATAACTTGACACCAAGGTTAGGGCCTAGAGTATTACGCATCGATCGTATATCAATCTAATCCATCTTAAATCCTGATGGAACGTGGCTCGCACGAGGAAGCCTCCAACTTCCTCGATATATTCATATGTACGATATTAATACGTATATATGTGCGCGTGTCCGTGTGCGCGCGTATACGTATAGAAAAATGATTTGTTTGGCTGCGATAAAACGCGTAAGATTTTTCTACTTCTCGAACGACATTAATTTTTCTCGTCGATAATCTCGTAAGAATTTAAAGGATCACCGATAAGTAAGAGTAATAAGTCCCGATCTCCGTAAACCTAATAATGATAACAGTAACGGTAAAAACAACAAAAAAATAAGAATGAAAAATAACGAAACAACAAAATAAAAAGAGTAAGGAAGAGAAAAGAAACGACGTTTTACGTCGAGCAACAAGACACGACCATGAGAAAATCCTCCTGTGTAATCCCACTTTCTACGCTACGATTGAAATTTTCCAAGGCGATAAAGTCGGGAAGGGAGGAAAGAAGAACTCTCTCTCCTTTTCCTTCTCCTCCTCTTTTATCCCACCTCCCGTTACCATTCTATCCCTACGTCGTATCCCTATCGTCGTCATGCGGGTGGCAAAATTGCAAAGTGCAACGCGCTCCAGATGGACCACACGCGAATGGCCGAGGGCGAAGCTGCCGTCGATACATCCTCGTCGATACGGACACGCGTTGCCCGACTATACGCTTCTCTCCCTCTCTTTTCCTCTCCTTCTTTCTCTCTCGTTCCCTCATTCTTTCCTTGGCAATAGCATGCATCGGAGCAGAGCTCCCCTCTGGCACCGCTCGTAAACATACAATGCACGCGGCCGCCGTACGCGATATTATACACGGCGCGTTCACGGCGAGTTCACGGCACGTTATAACCCGTAACACTATTCAAGAGGACGCGATATAGGTGCGGGCCTAAACGCACTTCGTGACTTTTGAAAAATTTTGCGATTACGTCGCACGCACGGGGGACGTGCAACTCCACGGCGTGTCTCCCCCTCTCCCTGTCGACCACCTCCTCTACCACCACTACCATCGCCATCGCCATCGCCAACGCCATCCCGCCCCCACAGAGTTTCGGTCCAGGTCCGCTTCTCTCATTAGCACGTCCGATCGACCCTTTTGTTTCCGAACAAAATCATCCGTCCTGACCGTCTTGTGTCGGCGAGATCAAAACAGGTCCTTTCCGAGAAGACTTCTTCGGAAAAGGAGAGAAGAGGACGAAAAAGAAAAAAAGAAAATAAATAAATATTCCATCGTGTTTTATCTTTCCCTTCATATATATATATGTATATATATACATATATTTTCTTTCGTTAAGAAAGATAACAACCGTAAAGTTAATATTGACGATCGATACGCGATCACGTTTATCAAGATCCTCGAAATACAACAGTCGACGAAGACAACCGAGAAGCGAGAGAAAGAGAGAGAAACACACGCACACAGAGCGAGAGAGAGAGAGAGAGAGAGAGATTCGATACGCTCTGAAAGTTCGCGAGGACGATCGAGAGGCAAGGTTTCCACAGGCGAAATCTATATAATCGATTCTGATTGCATTGAAGCCCGGTAGTGGTGGCGTTGATTGGTGCATTCATAAATATCCATTAGTGGACAATGTCGGTAATGATCGGAGCTGCGGGCTACGCCCTGCCGCGCAAAAGGCCCTTCTCCTTCGGTAGCCGACTCTTCTTCATCCAGCTAGTCTTTCCTTCCTCTTTCGTAGACGAGAAACAAGACTACCGATCGTAGCACGCCATCCGTCTGCATCACCTTTCTTCTTTTCTCTTTCTTCTTTTTTCTTGTCTCCTTCTCCTATCTCTTTCTCTCTCTCTCTCTCTCTCTGTCTGTCTATCTGTCTATCTCTCTCTCGCACGCGCTCTAACCCACTCTTTCTCTTTTTCGACTTGTTCGCCTCATTGGAATACCTATTGGATGAACGCATTCGATTTCGGAGGCACGATATATCGAATGACCTTCGATCGGAGATGGGCTTAGAGGATGAGCCATGGGAGAAGGAACAGGAGGAGGAAGAGAGGGAGGGAATCTCTCAAGGACACCTTTGAAGAGAAGCCGTCGAGAAACTAATCCTACGTTCGGACTAAACGTAAAACTTTTGCTCTCTCTCTCTCTCTCTCTCTCTCTCTGTTTCTTTTACTCTTTCTCTTTCTCTTTCTGTCGATCTCGAATATCTAAAAAAGAAAAAAGAAAAAAAAAAGAAAAAGATACGAGAGATCGATCATAGCCTGCTCGTCTTTCATGACAAGGATTAAACGTCAAATCGATTAGCTCTGTTTGCTTCTTCTTTTAATACCGATTAAGATTCTACGCTTATTAATAAGTTGGAATTTCTCGATAAGATCTCTTTTATTCTCTACTCTTCACTCTCTCTCTCTCTTTGCCTGTCTTTCTCTTTCGACTCGGAGATTTTCATATTCTTCGTGGTGTTATTATCAATTTTACGGAGAACAATATTTCCTCTGGATGTAGAGATACTATATCGAATCGCCGATAAGAGATATCGTTGCGGATGATCGCTTACGGGCAAGGTCGAATTTATGATCTCTTGCCGATCAGATTTCCACGGTGAAACTGGTTCTATGTGCTTTGGTACCAATTAGAAAACTCGTTTTCGTAACTCCTTCTTCACAGTGTGGAATAAGTTGGTCGATCGTTTGTCGATCTTGATCCGTAATTAGTTCCATAGTATAGAAGTTAGTTGCGTCTATCGCATTGGCTCGTTAAAACATATTCCCATTTTTACGAGATAAGCTCGATGTCCCTCGTTTGTCGGTTCTTACGTAGAAAAAGAGAAAAAGAAAAAGGAAGTAACAAAACATACGTATACATACATACATACATATATATATATATCGTACAGGTTTCACTAAAAAATGCCGATACTTGACAGAGACACACAGAGAGAAAAAGAGAAGAGAAAGAGAGAGAGAGAAAGACAGACAAATTCAGAACGCGTTGCTTGTTCGTTCGTCTATCTTATTAAGTGTTTAAAACGTATCTAGAGAGAAAGAACTCGTTCGCGTGCTATTAATTATCCAGATTTAACGGTGTGTCGTTCGTTAGCATTCACCGAGTCTCAGGGTCCTATTACAAATTGGCTTATCTGCATTTTAAACGATTAACGCGGTAATCAAACGGGGACCGTCGTCGTTCTCCCTGCTTTTACACGAATTACCAGAACTTTGCTCGTATTCTGATAAGGAAGAACAAAAAAGAGAGAAAAAAAAGAAAAAGTAAAAAAGAAAGAAAGAAAGAAAGAAAGAAAGAAAGAAAGAATGAACTAACAATGATCGTAGGATAACTGAACAACGTTTTGCACGATCCACAAAAACAAATCTATTTCCGATATAAACGAGACGAAGAATCATGATAGATGAGATCGTGTAAATCGGTTGGACGAACGCGAGAAGGGATTTTCAGGTCCGTTAGATGAGAACCAGTCCTTTCCCTTCGAGAATTTTTTTTTTTTTTCGTTTCTTTTCTTTTCTTTTCTTTTTGCCCTACATCGGCAGCACCATCGCAAACGTCAGTGCCATCGGCATCAACCTTCATCCTCCTGATTCCAACTATCCTTCTCTCTTTTTCTATTCGCGCCAACGCGTATCACGCGTTAACGCTCCAAGATCTAGACGCACACGCACCTTAGAAATCCTCAACAATATAGCCTGTTATACCTGTTGAACGCATAGACAGGTGACACCCCTTGTTCCTTTATGTTCTTCTCGCGTATATCCGTTACCTCGTATTTTATCGTTCGGAAAGTTTGATTTCTCTTCTTCTCTCTTCTTCTCTCTTCTCTATTCTCTATCCCTATCTCTTTCTCTTTCTCTCTGCTCAAACGCGAGACACAATGCAACGGATACATTGGTTCCATCCAGAGTCTCTCCCACGCCGATCAGCAGTCAAGTGAGGTCGGATTACTTTCATAAATTTTCCCCCATCTTGAGAGTCGGATCGGGGCGTCGATCGAACAACTCCTAGAGTAATCCAAAGTAACTATTGTTGGATCTCCTCGGAGGATCTTTCCTTATTCTGCCTCGACTGGATCGAAAAAAAAAAAAATAATCGAAGCAGGAAGTCGAATAAAATCGGAGGGTTGAGATAGGAAGCGAAGAGATTCAAGGAGTTTCTTCTCCTTTTCTTTCTTTTTTTTCGTTCGCTTAAGACGAGGATAATAACCTGCTTATGTTAGTTTCTTTATATCTTTATCTTTTCATTCTTCGGTGAGAATAATGTTTAATAACGAGTGGTTGCCTGATCGAATATCGGTCAAAACATATATATATATATATGTCTATATAAAACGATACAACGAATCCAGAACGGAGTTTAAAGAAAAAATTATTTCGATGGTGGTAACCCTGAAAGATTCCAAGAGATTTAACATTGTTCGGAGACTGTGGTCATGGGGTTTGGTAAAGGTATAAATTAAAATCAATCAAGTCTCGCTTTTCCAAACTTTCTCCAGATTAGCATCACGTCTGCTCGGTTATAATTTGTGGGTTGACTCCTGCTGAGAGACTCACCAAGAGGGCGAGAGGGCAGGGCCTCTCTTAGCTACGTTTCTTCTACTTCTAGTTCGAGTTCGAAACGTCACGCGTTGGCTACACCCTCGTCAATATCGATGTACACCCACCCATCGACCTCGAAACACTGGTCGTCGTCGTCGTCGTTCAACGAGCGAGAAACGAAAGGAAGCTAGAACGGGGACCAAATTAAAAATCCTGTCAGAATAATAATACCCTTGTTGGACGCTTCTCGGATTTCGTAGATCCTTTTGGACCTCGATCATATATAGATCCAAAGATTTGCCTGTTTTCACGGTTAGATTCGCTTATTAATCCACACTCCTTGTTATTTATCTATCTCCATATTCGATAAATCCAAATAAGAATCAGCAAGGCTCACTGAATCTGATCCTAAATCAGAAAGGAATTATCTCAGACCTCCCTGGAACGATCTTCGAAGTTTCGATAAGGAGTTTCGCGTTATTACACAGAGCGTTGACTTCCGAACTGCGCTGAACTATTATATACTACCGTTACGGCGACCGTAAATGCGTATACACTCGAGTGCAATGCGTAATTTACTGCCACCGGTTGAAGCCGTTAGACAGAGAAAGAGAGAGAGAGAGAGAGAGAGAGAGAGAGAGAGAGAGAGAGGAAACACCGTGCCTCGATTGGACGCCAATCGCGCGGAAATTACGAGACAACGACGTTTCGCTGTCTCAAACTCGTGGGAATGCGAATAAACCGAAACCGAAACCGAAACCGAAACCAAAACCAAAACCGAACTCTCTTGGAAATAAGTTTCGTTACTTTTCTTTGTTTTCATTTCAAAAAATGTTTTTCTTTATCAACGTTAATTAACGCTCAATCTCGATTAAATGAAATTAATAAGACGCAATGTCTTTCGATCGATTAAATAAGAGTAATAATAAGACTCAACATCTTTTAAATAGAGAATTTGTTCGCGATCGATAAAAATAATGTTTTAATTCGTTACCGTTCAGTACGCGGATATAATTAAGGTCTCACGAAGCGTTCCCTCTACGTACGTGGCATGGGCGTAAATAATCAGTAATGATCGGCGTGCGCGGCCGGCGACTGACAAAAATCAAGGGAGAGGATGGAGGGAAGAGAGGAAAGTGACGTGAACGTCTGTGCTGGAAGGGTACTGAGAATACGTACTAGTTCGTTCGAGGGTGGGTATGTATAATGATACGGGCGTCGGTATCGGTACGAGAGAATCTCGGCTGGAATCTCGAAGAGTACTGTAACATGCCCTTAAGGGACTGCCGTACCTACCACCTCCGGCCTGCCGCTAAGAGTGTAAGTCGAGAAAACCGAAACGTGTCAAACGCATTTTCCTTTAGCTCCAAGTTTACCTTTACTTTAGTTATCGCGACGATTTCACCAACGGGTTTAACAATAATATTACACGTTCTACACTTTTGTACAAGTTTCATTCGTGAACGAAAGAAACGGAGAGAGAGAGAGGGAATAATTATAACATTACAAAAAAAAAGAAAAAAGAAAGAAAAAAAAGAAAAAAATAAAGAGGGAAAAAAAAGGATTTTAATCGCATTAAATCGATTGTAGATTATAATGAAAAATCGTCGAAATAATCGAGTATTAACTTGGAACGGAGCAAGAAGTCAATAATTATCAAGAAGGTCGGCTAACTTTTAAACACGACTTAACTAATTTTCAGATAGTTTAATATCTTACGTGTCTCTCTCTCTCTCTCTCTCTCTCTCCCTCTCTCTCTCCCCTCTTGATCTTTCTCTCGCGGCAGAGCGAAGGTGTACGAGTTAAGTCGTAGAGTCTGTCGGTGGTGGTAGTGATCACGGCGAATATCGGAGAGAGGAGGAGGAGGAGGAGGAGGAGAAGAGAGATGAAGGAGAAGGAAGATGGTAGTAGGGCGGGTGAAAGGGTAACGATGGATAGAGCGAGAGGGTGGATGAGCCTGGAAGCGAAGTGGGCTGACTGACGTGTAAAGACACCTTCACGTCCCGAAGAATTTAACTAATTATAATATGGGATAAACCGTTTATTCCCGCCTGGCAGTCTAGTCGGAGCGATACTGATACCACCACTACCACCACCACCACCACCACCACCATCACCATCACCACCACCACCACGACCATCGCCTTTCTCTCTCTCTCTCTCTCTTTCTCTCTCTCTCTTTATCCAACCTCCTACTACTCTTCCTCCTCTTTCGTCTCCTTCTTCCGCGGCTCTCCGGCCCTCCTCCTCCTCCTCCTCATTCTCCTCATTCTCCTCCTTCTCCTCCTTCTTGGATCCGCGCCGCCCGCCACGAGACTTGGCACACGTCACAGAAGTTAGCAACTCGAGGTGCGGGGCACCGGGCCATGATTAGGCCAGATTATGGAGGTTGAACTTTGATCGTCTCGTGGATGAAGGGTAGAAGGGAGGGAGGGTGGGTGGTATAGAGTAGGAGGGAGCGAGGGCTGAGAGACTCCTCTTGGAGAGGGGTCGAGAGGAAACCTGGATTTCGGCTCTTCGACGTACAGGTCGCCTTTGAACGATCCTCACGCCCTATCTTTACTTCTTTTTCTTCTTCTTTTTCTTCTTTTTCTTCTTCTTCGTCGTTCTATTCAACAATTCCTCCTTTTAATTCTCTAGACTCATCTAATCATTTTTATATATGTATGTATCTTCTGTGAGGATTTTATTATTCTCCAGATGGGAGAGACATTATCGGCTATTGGCTTTCTTACACGAACGACAAAATACATTATTGGAATAGTGGGTTACAAGAAATCATCGGACGTTAATTGAGCCACGATTAGTCTCTAAAGACTCTGGTATATCCCTGGTAACTTCTTAACCATCAATAATTCCCGTCGCATTAACAGTCCCACAGTCTCTCTCTCTCTCTCTCTCTCTCTCTCTCTCTCTCTCTCTCTCTCTCTCTCCTTCTCTTTCATTTGCCTTCTCCATCATTCTCGAGGCAATTAAAAACGATGAAACGCGAGGCCGATAATCCCGTGCGCATCTGCCTGATGCATCCTGACTACCCGAACGTTTCTTTCCATCAGCAGGACGTAAAAGTTTGAGCAGGTGCTCCAGATTGTCCGTCAATTACTTTTCTACAAATTCAAACGTCGAGAGGTACAATAACCGTGGAAACAAACAAAAAGAAAAAAAATAACAATAAAAGAAAAAAAAAAAAGAAGAAAAAGAAAGAAAAACACGCACGCAAAAAACTGTTTACCCGACATAACCGAGATAGAAAGGACATTACGCGCATAAGCTAATATTCTTACAAATTAAGATCAACCGAAATGATCCGACCGCATAGAAATTTAAACGGAGCCGGACGATAAAGGCAAGGAGTAACTCCCCATATATTACACGGTACAGTTCGTAATTGCTCGTAGGAAAATTACGGTGGACCCCTGTAAACCATGAAAACGCCATCTTTCCTGGATTACCTTCTCGCGGGTCTAATCGTACAATGAAATTTAATGATTCGAAATCCTCCGGAACGCCGATATAACTTCTTTACCGTCTCTAATACTCAACGTCGAAACTAAAAGACTCTTTCTTTCTTTCTTTCTTTCTTTCGATCGAAACCATCCTGACTATTTCTTTCGTCCTGGCAATATCCTCCTTCGTTGCAAGACGAAGCGAGACGAAAGAAGAAGACGTTCGGCGCGAGCGAGCAGAGCCGACGAAACGGAATCTGTGTGTGGCCGAGAGAAGAGCATGTATAAATACGCGAGGAGAGCCGCGTATAACAAGTTATGGCAGATAAATTTATAGCATCTCCAGCGAAACGCCATTACTTTAAACGCACCCCTCTTTTCTCTCACTCTCTCTCTCTCTATCTCTTTTTGTTTCTCTTTATCTATCTATCTCTTTTTCATGCGTACAAAACCATCCTTTTTCGACCATACACTTCATCTCTCTCTCTTCTTTTCTTCTCCTTCCCTCCCTCCCTCCTTCTCTCTCTCTCTCGTTCCACCTCTCGCGATTCGCTTCTTCTTCCTTCTCTAAATCGACTATCGGCTTTTACGATTTTTAAATAACCCGTAGGAAATTCTCCGCGAAATTGTCAAAACCCGTTTCCTATCCCTTGTATCAAACAACAAGTAATCTAAATGAAGAGCAAATATATCGAAAACTTTTCAGCCCGATAATTTCCCTTCGTCCCGACGAAAAACATTTCGAGAAAAGTAGATAATACACGAGAAACAGATAACACGTAGTCGAGTTGCGCGAAAAGAAGATTCTATCTACTTCTTCGAAATGGACAAGTGGTTTTCATTAGTGGAAAGCAAAATAGAAGAAATAAGAAGAAGAAATAGAAGTAGAAGTAGAAGTAGAAGAAGAAGAAGAT
Organism: Vespula vulgaris; assembly: GCF_905475345.1. Lineage (NCBI taxonomy): Eukaryota > Metazoa > Arthropoda > Insecta > Hymenoptera > Vespidae > Vespula > Vespula vulgaris. The sequence continues at coordinate 2,772,239 of NC_066602.1, read as the reverse complement.
GAGAAGATGAGAAGAAGGACAGCGTGCGATATCGGTCACGCGGCTTGCGAACTCTAGGAAGAGGTGGACTCTCTCTCTTTACCGACCACCGTGGGCTTCCCCCTAAGTCTACTCTTCGCTGTGGCACGGTGTGCCCCTATAAGAAGTGATCGTTACTGCGCGCCGCCCTATAATCTACACGGGCTAATGACGTCCATTACGTTACTGCGCGCCTTGGCCGCACTTCGGACCGCTCGCGTCGTACGCTCTCGCTTGGCCACGCTTGCTCCTGATACGCGACTCTCTCTCTCTCCTTTTCCAACATCTTCCTCCTTCTCATTCTCTCAAACACGCACACAAACGTTCTCTTCTAAAACACAGAGTCTTTTCTCCTACACACGCACAATCCTTTTCTCTGTCTCTGTCTCTCTGTTTATCTTCTTCCTCTTCTTCTTATTTTATACCTCTTTCTTGAACTTCTTTGGTGTCTCCATTCTGCTACGCTAGCTAGTCGAACGCGAAAGAAATCGAAGTAACTGATCCAACAAAGAACGATTGTTATTAATCCTTACGATACAAGATAGAGAAAGTGAGAGAAAGAAATAGAAAGATCCGATCGAATTCGGATGAGACAAGGAGATAAGGAGATAAAGCGCGGATATAGCAAAATCGAAGAAAAGTTTAGTGATCTCTTCTCGGGAGTAACGAGTAAGGAGAAAAAGGGGGATTGAAAAGTTACAACAAAAAAAAAAAAGAAAGAGAAGACGGGGAATGAAAGAAAGAAAGAAAGAAAAGAGAAAAATAGGGGGAACGAAAAGATTTTTCAGTCCTCTGCCAGAGTTGCTTTCACGATCGAGAAACGAAAGATACAAGCGCGTAGGTAGTACCGAGAGAAAGAGACGAGAGACACACAGTCGCGACTCTGTCCCCCGGTTAGCGAGCCGAAGAACGGTCGTCGTCGGAAGAGCGAGTTCAGGACGCTAATTAGCGCATTGATTGTTTCGCCTCGTTAAAAATGTCCGGAGGTAAATCTCCGCTTTATTATCCGGAACGTTTAGCTTTTTACGTTGCGAGTGAGAGTGGGCGGAGGGAGACGTCTGAAATCTTCGATGGCTCAGCGCCAAGCCGACTCTACTCTGGACTCAGGATTAATGCGTATTTTATGTACATTTCCCGTGCATTTCCGAGATCGGCCATTTCGTACAGAGAGAGAGAGAGAGAAAGAGAGAGAGAGAGAGAGAGAGAGAGAGAGAGAGAGGACGTTCCTACCTCTTCCTCGAACGAAATACGCTTTCTTCGGATGGCAGTGCGCGTAGGTCGCAAAGGTCCGGCGAGCCCTTCGAAGGGAAGCCCACGCTCGTACGAGAGAAAGAGATTCGAGAGACTGAAATTAAGCGGAGTTAACCGGAAAGGTCTGCATGCAAGAAGTACATATAGACACAGATACGTACACACACATATACGTATGTATGACTACTAACATATGAGTTAGAATACGTGCGAAGGTTCATGGATTTCCTATCTCCGATTTAGAAATGTTGTAGACGAAAAGCGATCGAAATATAGTTAACTAAGAACCTACGAAAGTTTTTTCTTTTCGAGATATACTTTTCTTGTAACAACGTGGATGTCAGATCGACGAGAGAGAACGAGATCCATTAGGTAATCGTATATATGTAATTAAACGATAAGGAATTTCGATAATTTCTAAGATAGATGAGTCACAGAAGAGACAAGTCGCATCTTCTCGATCTTACTTTGACGCTGTCCGCGTATAAACGTTTGGTTCTTTCGTGCGGCTATGTCAGTATGCTCAGCTGAGCGTCAATAAAGCATAAATAGTTTGAAAGTTTGAGCGCGTCAGCCATCGTAGAAATGCACGCGAGTCCATAAACATTCGCGTTGAACAAGCCACGAAGTATGCTACACTTCCATGCTCTCTATTTTCATCGTAAATACCAACCAATTGTTATTTCTTCTCGAGGAAGAAAGAAAGCCCATTTGCCAAACGAAGTATCGTACGTCTTACGATAATAAACGTAGAAGACAGAATTAAAAGAAAAGAAAAAGAAAGAAAGAAAGAAAGAAAGAAAGAAAGAAAGAAAGAAAAGAAAAGAAATGGCTAATTTACAAGCGGTCTCGTGGTACATTAGTCAAGGAATTAGCGCGAATTCAGGGAGGACGATTCGTGGCTAGGAAGTTTTCGTCGGGCTCTTATTGGGTGCATATGTATGTACGTAAACTAATTACAATCAATCACCCCGGCCCACCCTCGCGGTAACCGCGGTTTGTACGTGTACAAGTGTACCTACATATGTCTACGTATGGATACATATATACCATTTGGAAGATAGTGTTGAAGCATGAAACGTGTGCGAGCTTGCCGGTTCTCTCTGTCTTCTTGCTCGTGCGTGGGCGATTAGCAGCTCGCGCTCACGAACGAGCGCCACCCGTTATGAATTAAAGATCAACCCTTTATGCGAAGTAGGTTCGCTACGAGAGACAGAGACAGAGAGAGAGAGAGAGAGAGAGGGCAGGGAGGTTGTCGGAACCGTAGGAACCACCCGGTGAACAATGGCAAAAGTCGTGCCTTCCGCGGCGTTCGATTAATCACGCCTCCCGACGTAATTAACGGAAGGCTCAAGATCGGCCCTTGATAACTATTAAAAGCAAAAGGCGAAGGCCGATAATTACAAACGATAAGGACTAATCTTACGCTCGAATAATCCTTATCGGTACGATGATTTCTTTAGGAAAATCCAATGTTACAGGTTCGCCGACGTAATGATACATCATTGAAATCGACGTCCTTTCATAATAGAACCTTTTCGACGAACGTCGAGTGCAAATTTATCCGAGTTATCTATTATAATTACCTGCGAATTTCTTCTTTATTCCTTTCTCTTTTCTTTCCTTTTTTTCTCTTCATACGCACGGCCAGTTATTATATCAAACGAGCGAAGCGAGAAGAGAGTTTAGATCCGAACAAGATCCGTCGTCGGAATATTCTCGCGTCGCTCGAAGCTGTCGCGGCTCGCCGCAGAACGAACTTCAAACGTGCGAGAAACGTGGAAGAAAATGCTTCCTGTACTTTAGACGCTACGATCCCGATTACTCGACTAGTATTATTCGCGTGTGTCTGTGTGTATGCGCGAGAGAGAAAGAGAAAGAGAGAGAGAGAGAGAGAGAAAGAGAGAGTGTGTGTATTCATACGATACATTCTCACTCCAACTCCTTTCGCCGATAAGTCGATGCGTGATTAGAGGGTGGCATTGTGCTTTGAGGGTTAACCATCCCCACCCTTCCGCCGCCCTTCTCCGCCGCAACCTTCTTCCTTCTTCTCCTTCCTACCGCACTGCCGACAATAATTACAAGAGCGGCAACGGGGAAGGCACCACTTTGAGCTTATCGAATGTTCAGGATTAATAATTGCACGCGGAACCTGCTGCTTCCGTCTCGCCCTCTGTCTCTCGCAATACTATAATACTACTTCGCTATTCCGCGTTGGTGTGTTCATTGTGGATTACGTACCTCTGTTATATAACACAGAGGACAATTTTGATGGATATAGAAATAAACGAGTTAATTCCTGGTATAGAGAAAAGATACTTTTAAGATGGTACACAGGTGTTCTTGAAGTATCCGAAATGATCTATCTTCGAAAGAAAAAAAAAAAAGAAAATGGAAGAGAGAGAGAGAGAGAGGTATACAAACGAAAGAAGAGAAACGACGAAGGAGGCTAACGCGTTCCGCGTGCGGCCACTCCTTCACACGGTAAGACCGTATCGATATCCGTATAACGATATCGCGTGTGCCATCGAAACCGATAAATAACAACGGGTCCAACATAAATCCTGCCTTCGCTCCTTATAAATCCGGTGGTGGGTCGTACGACAGACAGTTCCACGCGCTGCCCGCCAGATTTCACTAATTTTCTGTCGTGCTTAAGACTTTCTCGCCCTCTCTACGTCACGAAGATGAGTGGGTAAGGGAGGAAGAAAGAGGATGAAAAATAAAAGAAAGAAAAGAAAGGAGGAGAAGAAACAACGAATAGGACAAAGGACGATAAAGAAAGGACGAAACTGCTGCTTGACTCTTGTGGACCTTTTCTTTTCCCTTTCTTTTCATTTTTTTACTATTTTATTTCTATCTTTTTTCTTGTTTTTTCTTCACTTTATATTATATATATATGTGTGTTTGTGTGTGTGTCTATCTCTCTTGTTCTTTTGCGCTTCCTCCTTTCGATACTCCCTCTTCGTCCGTTCAAGGACAAAGCCACGTGTACACGATTCACAAGGGAGAGTGGGTGCACCGAGAAGGCAATATATTTCTGGCATCCATTCCTCCTTCTCCTTCGTCCGTCCATCCATTCATAATATGCATATGCTTTTGTGCGCCCCGGCCCTGTCGGGCTCCGTTTTTGTTGGGCCATTAGGTGCCCACGTATCAATTTTTCTTTGCAACCACGATGCCACCACCGACGCGACGCTTTCTGACTCGCACGTAAGACACTTTTCGATTTTGTTCTTTGGATTTCTTTGATTTTTTTTCCTGCTTCTTTTTCTTTCTTTCTGTCTTTCTTTCTTTCTTTCTTTCCTTCTTTCTTTCTTTTATCTTTCTCTCTAATTTTAAACGTAAGCACGTCGAAGAAAAAAAATGGTAATCGATCGTTTAGAATCACGCGATAATTATTTAAAGACGGATAAGTGAAATAATTTATAAAATAGATTACCGTCGTATTTCATTTTTATTTTGCTTATTTTTACTTCTCTCTATTTATTCTCTCTTTCTTCCTGCTATTAAAGAATGATGTGTGCGCGTGTATATTTTCTTTTTCCTTCTACGATCGCTTTTACGATCGTTTTTACGCTAGATATTACTATCTGTTAATTCATTTCGCGTTAATCAATGATAATGATATAGGTATTAAAGACTATTAAACTTCGAGGATAGGTTTTTGATATCCTTTAGACGTCGTATATTTATCATTTCCTTTTTTTTTCTTTTTTATAAAATCGATAAAATACTTTTAATATCAACGTCGATATTCTCTCGATCCTTTGCAGAAACATCTTTACGATCGTTTTCGATAATCGCGAGAAGATTTATTTCTTACCGGTTTTAATATCTTTTCTTTTTCTTTTATCTTTTTTCATTTTTTTTTTTTTTTGTTTAATTTCAATATCTTTTTATTTTTCTTCTACCGCAGGTGGAAACATCGTTTAATCGAAAATCGTTCGAGCTTGGCTACCGAGAGACGCGATACCGATATATTCATGGATTTATCGATTTTCGAAATTCATGGCCCAATATCGTTCCAGCGACCATGAGAGATAAATCTATAGCACATTAGAAAAGATCGCGATTTAAATTTATTAACAATAGAAAACCGGTATTCCTCTATCCTTTAGCGACTACGGTGCGCTTTTGACCGCGCATAAATTACAATAAACAGGGATACGATCCGAGAACGATAAATTATCGTCGAGTTCAACGACGTTGTACCGAACCACAATGGTAATCGTTCGATAGCGTTAAAAAAGTATGAACATTCGATTATTACTATTATTATTATTATTATTATTATTACTATTTTTAACGTTAGAAGACCATGAAAAGAAAAATGAAAAAAAAAAGAAAGAAAGAAAACGAAAGAGAGCACAAGTTGTAGACTTACATAATCTCGATAGAAATATGCCATTTAATTTCATAGAGCATCTGGTTGGCGATCCAATTTATCCGGTAGTATCAGAAGGGTCATAATAATCTACACACTTTTCGACTCCGGAGGATATAAATAATCTGTTCGATCACGATCGCCAATCCATTATTTCGTAGCTCGGATAAATATCGGTCTAGCTTAGCCAGCTATCCTCGGGCACCCTTCGGTGTATCCTGCCGAGAGTGAACTACGAGTGAAATATGTCTGGTAATTTTTCTTAAGACGAGGCGAAAGTCATTCCCCCCTCGTTTCTACCCACCCTGCCTCCCCCTGATACCTGCACAGTGCTTTCACCGATCGACGAGAAGGAATAAGACGACGAAGTAGACGAAGAAGAAAAAGAAACGTAGAAATAAGAAGAAATAGAAGACGAATATTTAGAGCAGAAAAGTGAAAAGAGAAAAGAGAGATCTTCGTTTCGCAATTTCCAAAGAATTTTCTTACCTGGTTCGAAATCTCTGAACGATCGAGGAACAGGTCAAAATCTAGAGCGAAATAAGAAATAGGGAAAGAGAAAAGGGAAACAAAGGGGAGAAAAAGAAAAAGCATGCTTCACCGGTCAGATAACAATGGACGTTAGAAGAAGAGCCGATCGTTTCTAAGGGTACGTGAAACGCAATTTTCTAATTGCTCCTGATAATTGCTGGGTTTAGTCGTGATCCTTTCTGTCGCGTCTGGAGGCTACTGGAAAATTACCTGCGACTCGTATTTCAGAAGCAATCTTCAGCGTCAGCTAGAGCCACCATCACCATCAGCATCGGCATCAGCATCGGCATCAACACGAGCACCAGAACCAGTAAAAGCAACAGCAGCATCAGCGGCACTTTGCGAAGCCATTTCTTCATTCTGAAAGTCGAAGGATCTTCTCGACGGAATTCTCGTCTCGAAGGGGAGTCGGAATGAGAGAGAGGGAGAGAGAGAGAGAGAGAGAGAGAGAGATAAAGATAAAGAGAGAAAGAAAAAGTAGCATCTACTTGGTGCGATCGTATCGCGGATGGTACGCGATCGAGCGTGCATCGATATCCTCGGAAAGGCGACGAAGGGTGAAAAATTTCTTCCTTTTCCCATCCGGATCGCGTCAAAGTTATTTCGAGGATTGGGTGAGAGTAGAGGAGAAACAAGAAACGAACGAGGATAAAGAGGAGGTTAAGGAGGAGGTGGAGGAGAAGGAGATCGTTCGAATCGAGTAGAATTACCGAACCGAGGAAGCCCGCTCGAAATCACGCTATCTCGAAGTTCGATCTCGTCTTTCTCTTTCTCTCGAGGATGGAACGTGATCGCGATGTCTTATGACTTCTCTTTCCTTTTATTCTTTTTTCCAACGTCTTTCTCTTCCCCACTCCACTCCTCCTCGCGAGATAGAAAGAAAGAAAGAGAGGGAGAGAGAGAGAGAAAAGAGATTCAGCCGTTGGTTCGTGAGTCGTCCTTCGAAACTCGTATCGATATTCCGAAACAGGACTGAGCCGCGTTCCTCGAAGAAAAAGGAGACTTGAGAAAAGAAAGAAGAAAAAAAGAAGGAGTAGTAGTAGTAAGTATCCGCCTCCTCCTTCGAGAGGTTTGCTCCCGAGGAGAGGTGAAACGACCGAAAGTTATATCCTCGTGAGATGGGTAATGGTAGTCGATAAAGCATCGATTCGTGTTCCATGGTTCTCAGGAGCCGAAGGCAGGACGCCGCGTCGCGTCGCGTGAGGACTCAATATGGCGGCTCTTCTTCTTCTTTGAAAGAGAATGAGAGAGAAACAGAGAGAGATAGAGAGAAAAGGGGGAGGGAAAGAGATAGAGAACTGAACGACTCGGAAGAAGAGATCGAGCCGCACCCAGGACTACGAACCCAGCTCGTAAAATAAATCGGTGACATCCTGGAAGGCTGGTTAAGCGATTTGTGTGACGGACAGCTCGAAGAGAGAAAGAGAAGGATATAGCCAGATGGAAGGTCGTTTCTCTATGAAGACGTCACCGATCAAGAGGTCCCTCGTCCAACCGGATCCCGCGGGAAACACGACGTTATTCGTATCGGCAGATTCATTTGTCAAGAACTTCACGTCTCTCGCGGCTGGAGCTCGACTCCTTTCACCCCTTCTTTCACGATCGATCGATCGATCGATCGATCGCAAGATCGTATGAACGAACGAAAAAATTTCTTGTGGATCCTTTCACACAAATCTCTTTATCGAGAGTTCTAATCGGAGGATCGAATCTTCTTAGTAAAATTTTCTCGGCGTTCTTGACAGAGTCTTCTTCAACGAGTCGAATATTTTTCAATTATACCACTCTGAATCGATCTTTTGATCTTTTATATTACTTTAAAAGAACGAGAGAAAGAGAGAGAGAGAGAGAGTCATTAACTTTCTTCTTCCTTCTTCTTCTCTTGCTAGTTTCACTAATCTTTTCTTGAATATATTGAAAAACTTAGAAAATTCTAACTACTTAGTCTTTAGTCAATTGAAATTGATACTACTAGAGGAATGTGAAACGTTCGATAATGAGCCAGGAGTTACATAGAGACGGAATGAAACAAAAAAAAAAAAAGAAAAGAAAAAGAGAGAAAAAAGATAGGAAGAATGGAATAAAGGAAGAAAGAAAGTTAAAGAAAATGAAAGTAAAGAAGAAGATGAAAAAGAAGAAGAGAAGACGAAGAAGACGAAGAAGAAGGAAAAGAAAAAGAAGAAAAGGGAACTTCTTATGAAGTCATGATTTATAACAACATAAAGCACGATAATCCTCG